>NW_028145750.1:232500-240000 GCF_977016875.1 Pavona decussata
TAATATCGGAAATACTATGCTCAGTACGATTGAAATGCATGGCAAGCTCACAGGTTTTCTTATTGGTAAGCATAGCTGATTTGTGATTTGGAATCTTATCTTAAAAGCGGTAGATGTGGAGCCGCCATATTGAAGATTGCACTTGTTACAAGAGGCCAAATAAATTACGTTTTCAGAGGAGCAACCTACTTTCTGGGTTAAATGGTATTCCCGTCCCATGGCGAAACTCTTAAAATTAGGAGCCTCAATAAGAAAGTTTTTGCAAAGATCGCATTTTTTTCCACATTTGAATCAGCCATTTTCTGACTTGTCGCTGTTGGAATAACTAACTGGTTTAAACTTTGAAGGTGCAAGAAGCTCTTTCAAATTTTCAGTGCACCGGAAAGCGGGAAAAATAGACTTGGTGTAAATATCTCCCTGAGGTGGGGCGAGAATTTGAGAATATGCAAATGTTTCCTAATGATTTTGCCAGCATCTGGAAGCAAGGGATTGAAATCTAATACCAAAGGGAAGACTTTTTTGTTAGTCTTCTCCTTTTTCTTAAGAATTTACGACCTCTCAATTTCAAGGGCCCTTTCAAATTGCCTGTCAACTAGTTCCGTGTTGTAATTTTGATGTTTCAGATAACCATTGTATTTGATGCATCTTTTATTAAGCATTTCTTCGTTAGAACAATTTCACTTAATTCTAAGTGCAACCCCAAAGGGAATAGCTCTTTTACAGTGAGCGGGACGGAACCTAGAAAAGGGCAAGTAAAGGTGGCTATCAGTGGGTTTGGCGTAAATATCCCTGGAAATGTACCCTTCCTTAAGGTGTAGCGTGAGGTCAAGGACGTTTACACTTTTCTCGGAGTAAACTCATTCAAACTTGATCGAGGAATACAGCGAATTAATGTAATCTGTAAACTCCGTAAGTTTAGAGGGGCCATGTGTCCAAAGCTCAACAATGTCATCCTTATAACGCCACTACAACATCGTTTTAATTGGGCCCCAAATTTGGCTTTCAAATCGATAATACCCATTGCTAGATCAGCATAACTGCATGCATTTTTAGGCCCTATTGCTGTACCATGTTTTTGCACGAAATTATGGTCTGAAAATTGGCAGTTATTGACCTCAAGGCAAATTTTTACAGCTTGTAAAATGCAATCGGTTGACGGAAACTTATCTGTACGGGAATCTAGTGCCTTCTTAACAGCTGTAATTCCCAAGTTGTTATCAATGTTAGGGAACATGGCTACTACATCCCAGGATACTAACAGCGTTCCCCGGGGGAAGGGTCCACTTTCATTTAAAAGTTGTACTTTGTTAAGGAGATCTGTAGTATCTTTGACAAAAGCGGGAAAGCTCTGAGCTGGAGGTTTTAGGTAAAACTCAGTGAAAGACGAAAGTCTTTCAATTGCCGTGCCACAGCAAGATGTAGTGAGCCGTAACAGGTTGCCCTCTTTATGTGTTTTAACCCTTTCACCACTGGTGGCCCCTTTTGAGGCCACTAGGAAAACATGGCCGTAACACTCGTGGCCGCTAAAGCGGCCAAAAGAGATTACCGAACATTTGACTTTGTAGCCTGGCCACTTTGCCATTTGGGGGGACTCAGCAATTGCCAATTGCCTTAGGGGGGTTGAGTTGGGGTTTTCCCTTCGAGAAAAACGTAGGTTTTCATACGAATTTTACGAGATTTTCGCTTCTGCAGTTTTTCCGTTCGATCTTCGCCATTTTTAAATGTCTTCGGAAGATGATGACAACATTTCTCTGGCTGATTTGACTTCTTCAGACGAATTTTCGGACCTGGAAGACGATGCTTTGGAAGAATTGTTCGATAGTGATGAAGACGAGGATGAGTTCGAAGGTTTCGGGTTTGATTTGCCCGAAAACATGACATGGGAAAGGCAGCGCTTTGCCGTCAACGATGAACCGTTAACGCACGAACCTGGTCCAACAACGGATTTGCCTGATTCTGGCAAGGCCATTGACTTTTTTTTGCTGTATTTTAGCGAGGAAATCATCAGAAACATCGTGCAGTTCACTAACAAGAATGCAGAAGTGAAACGAGCACAAAATTGGTGAGCTGTCACGCAGGAGGAGTTGAAAGCGTTTCTTGCTGCACTTATTATTTCAAACGATCTTATTGTTGTTCCACGCGACGAGCGTTATTTTTTCTCGTCTTCGGAAACGAGATTGTTTCACATCCCCGGAGTGAAAAGTATTTTGAAATCCCGTAAGCGCTTCTTCGAACTGAAATCTTACATTTACTTTTGTGACCCGGAACATGAACTGAGTGAGGAAGAGAGCAGGGACACCCTTTATAAAGTAAGGGCGATTTATAACGAACTAGTGACGAAATTCAAGCAACTTTTTAACTGTTCTCGAGAAATTTCGATCGATGAAGCTATGCCACAAAGGAAAACTTGCCATCAAAGTGAGAATGCCAGATAAACCTGTAAAGTTTGGAGTGAAATTCTTTGAGCTATGCGATGCCAAGACTGGCTATTGTAAAAACTTCAGTGTGTATGCTGGACAGGATAATCAACAGGCAGGCAATCTTGGAAAAACTGGTAAAGTTGTGATGGATTTATTGGAAGACCTTTATTACACAAACCACCATCTGTATGTGGACAATTTTTACACAAGTCCAATTCTTTTCCTGATGTTGAAAGAGAGGGGTATATTGGCTGCTGGAACTGCAAGGCCAAGAAGAGGTTACCCTAATGAGCAGTTGAAAAGAATCCAGCTCAAGAACCGTGGAGATGTGGCATGGCTTACAGCAAAGGACCAAAAGATGGTGGCTTTGAGATGGAAAGACAAGAAAGATGTTTTCTTTTTGAGCACAATCCATCCTCCACCAGTGGTACCAGCCTGGGTTAGACTTGACGACCCTGGTCCTGAGTCAGATGACGAGCAAGATCAAAGTGATCTGGTGTCTAGGAGAGAGAAGGTTCGAGGCAGCTGGGTTACCAAGAAGATTTACAGGCCACCAATTGTCAAATCATATAATGACTATATGGGAGGCGTTGATCTGTGTGACCAAATGACCGCCCTAAACAAGTCCAAGAAGCAGAAGAGGTGGTACCTACGTATCTTTCTCAAGATGGTGCTTTTGAGCATTAACAATGCTTACATTTTGGAAGGATATAAGCGTCAACACACTGGAGAAGGAAGCAGGAAAAGAGACCTGCTGTCCTTCAAAGAGGATCTTTGTATACAACTTTCAGCCCCCTTTGCACAGCAAAAGAAATCAACTGCTTCCAACAAAAGGAAGAGAAGTGCAGATGTGCCAGACCTCACTCGCCTCACTAATGTTGGCGCTCACTTCCCATTCAAAGGGGAGGGAAAGAATCATCGCTGTGTTGTCTGTGAGAGGAAACATTTTTTGTCAAAGAAAAGAAGTCCTGAAAATCCTTCCCCAAGGCACAAGACAACTTTCAAGTGTGGCCAGTGTGATGTTTACTTGTGCATTGGGGAAGGAGGGGCGAATTGCTTCTTTGACTATCATACAAAGGAAGATTATTCAAGATAGAGGCTTTACAATGTAATAAATAGATGAGACTGGGACATCAATACCAATTTGGTATTATGACTTTCTTTATTTCTCTAAATTCCCACTCCTTGTGAAAAGAATTCTCAATATTGGATTATGAGACATCTTGTCATTTTGGGCTAAAATTGTGTAATTCCGTTGAATGGAATTCCAGCAGCATTGCAATACTAGAGGGTGAAAAACACAATTGTCTTGAGAGAAATAAGTTAAACAATCAAATATGACCTTCAAAGGCTACTTTTATATTTTTAAATTGTTTTGTTTGACAATTTATAACAAGATTCCTGTTTCAAACGGAAAAACAAATATATTTTTTCCAAAATTTATATGTTATCGAACTTTGAAGGCTTATAGGTCCTTCAGTTTTCATCTCTAGTACCTGGAAATAAGATAAAATGAAAGAGCATTTTATAAAGAGTAAAATAAAACTTGGTTGCTTTCTACAAAAATGCCTCCTTCTCTGTGAAAAATGCATTTAGAGTAAAGTCGTGTAATTCCGGAAAACGATCAAAATATACTGGTGTTCAGGGCAGTTTTCAGGAAAAAACGAGTGGTGGTGAAAGGGTTAACATTCCCAAAGGCCACGCCCGGTTTGGGTTCCAAATAAGTGATACAAGTGGCAATTTCCTCACTTATCTGCTTTTCACTGAGCCATTTACGACTCCAATCTCTAACACTTTCAAAATGTGCAGGAGTGGGATCCGAATCTACCGTGTTATAGTGTAAACTATTGTTGAGCTGGGCAAGCATCTTATTCTCATATTCTTACCTACTAAGGATGACAAACCAGGAACCCTTATCTTGAACGCTAATAACATTGTCATTGGACCTTAAATTACGGATAGCTAACCTTTCCTCTTTAGTAAGATTGTCTCTTGATTTCTGAATATTCTTGGGATCAAGGATCTCTTGTTTAACATTGTTGATGAAAAGTTCCACTTTGGGATAGATGGATTTCGGAGGCATCCAATTACTTGTGGAAGGTACTGGTGGTAGATTTGTATTGGCACTGGGTGTAACAGCTGCGTCTCCTTTATCATGATGAAAAACTGCAAGTCTGATTCTTTTCTCGAATTTCTCAAGGTCATTGCTCGTCTTCTGCCAATTAACATCCCTTGGGGTCGAGCAAAAGGACAGGCCTTTGGAAAGAAGACTGCGTTCTGCATCGGTGAGTTCAGATGGTGTCAAATTGATGGGATTCAAGTCCGGCGCATTTGCTCCAACTTCGTCTACATCAGAAGTATGGTTTCTAGCAGTAGAATGTCTGCGCTTCCTGTCGAGTCCCCTCACTCTATTTTTGTATCCACATACTGGGGATTGTTTGGCCGAGTAAGGTATGAAGGGTGTGGCGCTGGTGTATTTACAGCGCTCTCTAACTCTCAAGTTAAATTGCAAGGATTTCATTTGACTTTGGACTTCTCTCCACAGTCTTGTAGCAATGCTCTTTTCATGGTTTGCAAAAAGTCTGTCCCTCTCATGCTGTAGTTGTTTCTGCAAAGTCTTGGTTTTGGTGAGGGTCGCAGATGATAGTTCTTTCATGATATTTAGTGAGGCAATTTGGAGCTGTTGTTTGCATGATTCTCGTAGGTTAATAGTCTTTATCAAGTTGGAGGTCGAAATTCATAGCAAGTCCTTTAGGGATGCGGTTTCTTTTAATGCAGCAGCGAAGAAAGTGGTTGTGATGTTGATAACGTACCAGTTTGCTCCAGGTATTATAGAGAGAAGCAGGAAAGCTAGACAACAGAGCCATCGGATCGAACAGAAGAACGATGCAAGGTAAACCAGGGATAGTATATATATATATATAAAAAAACTAGTATAAAAAACGAGGACGAACAACTTCGAGCGAAAAAAACTATATCCAATAAAAATCTAAAAAATTTAATTAAAAAGACGTTTCAGTCATTGACCTTCATCAGTTGCAGTGCAAGTGATAAATAAATTACAATTTCCTTAAATAAGTTCACAGTATAAAAGATGGCATAACATTAAAAAGATGGTTAAAAGATGGCATAACATTACAAAGATGGTTACATAACAGGGCACGATAACACACGCAAAAAATTAACAAGTGATGAACAATCGGTAATTACTAAGCGGAAAACTATAAAATAAGAAAAAACAAAAAAATTAATGAAAAAAATTACCGACTGTTCATCACATGTGTTATCACGCCCTGATATGTAATCATCTTTGCAATGTACTGTGAACTTATTTAAGGAAATTGTAATTTATTGATCACTTGCACTGCAACTGATGAAGGTCAATGACCAAAACGTCTTTTTCATTAAACTTTTTAGATCTTTATTGTGTATAGTTTTTTTTGCTCTAAGTTGTCCGTCCTCGTTTTTTATACTAGTTTTAAATTCATTCCTCGAAGTTTGGATTGTGAATCCTTTCGGATCGTTCTGGCGCAGAAGTATCCCTGTTGGCCCGAAGCTTTTTAACTTATTATTGATATCTTGGACCTGCTTTTGTCAGCCTGTAAATCATCTGTCCAAGTTGATCCACAGATGCCATTACTTCACTTCACAGTAGCACAAGCAACACGTGTCTGGGACAAACTGTCCAGATACCAACACCATTGTACTTTTCTTAAAAACTGCTTGGATAACAATTTTATTCCAACTGGATCTAGTTTAAGTTTTAATTTGGCACTTAACATCAATGATGGTGACCTCGTGAAGCTTTCAGGCAATCACTCCAATGAACGTCAAAGGAACCCTGCGTTGCTGTCCTACAAGCTTCACAGAACAAAGTCGACCTTCTACAACGAGGGCTCCAATTTTGTAGGGAACAAATATTCTCATCTGGTAATAATGGCTCTGCAAACTATCTCTGGAATGGCCTGAAAATGGAAAATTCCGACTTACTTCGCAACTTGAAAGAATGCGAGAAAAGAAAGATGCTAAAAACAATTCCGTTAGATCAGGAATTACTTTCATCCAACAACACCAGAGATCTACCCACCAATACTATCACGCAAGCCGCCATTACCACGGGCTAAAGGGGCTAGTGAGGAAACTTTTTCGTCTAACACGCAGGCTACCTCATACAGCGACTTCTGATGAATCGCATCAGTTGGATCCTATCAACCTTTCAAACTTGTCTATCAGCCAAGATCAAAGCAATCTACTTAAGAAAAAAACCATCTTTCTGCCCCATGCCAAAAGATGTCGATTGGCAATGTGTATATGATGATTTGGAAGCTTTTGAGGCCCGCTGACAGACAGCAGTATTTTTCATTGAGAGTAACCCTGAGGATGGTCAAGACTCACCTAGTCACCTTCCTCAAGTTCCGAAAGAAAAGAAATGGAAGCCACCGCCATCAAGGTATCCAGAACTTGAACTTTTTCTATCTAGTGTTAGGCATGATTTGATAAACCCTCGGAACATTAAATTAGCTAGAGATAACTTAACTAAAGGAGAACGGGTTGCGTTAAAAGAATTAAGAAATTCTGATGTTATAATTCGGATCCAAGATAAAGGTTCCCGCTTGTTCTCGTATGTAATTGAGAAAGAAGAATACGAGGACAAAATGTTTGGCCAGCTTCAAAATCAATTGCATTTTATACAACGAACTGTGTAAAACACGCGTTTTGATTGGTCTAGAGGAATGTGTGATTAGAGTATAGACGCACGATTGACGTCATCGAGTGGTGTGACCGGCACACGTGATCAGAGTCTAGAGTCCAGCTAATAGTCATCAAAGTTTTGCAAACTCTTTTTGCGAGTAGCTGACAACATGGATCCTAGGAAGATCCATGCTGACAAACACAGGCCAATTTTTGCAGGAAAGGAAAACTGCCCAATAAAAAAATTGGACAAAGACTGTTGAGAGTGATCTCAACCAGGACAAAAAGGCTAGAACTTTGTTGTGACGTGAAAAGGAAGCAAATATTTGCCGAAATATGTCGCAGATAGAAATCCGGTGAGTAATTGATTACAAATCACAGTGAAGCG
>NW_028145750.1:245000-357500 GCF_977016875.1 Pavona decussata
TTTAAAAACTACTCTGCCGAGAATTCTGTTGCGGATTTGCATTCTGGCCCCTGGGAAACTGTTGACACCTCTCTCATGGTTGAGGAAGCGTGGACTTCATTCAGAGATACACTAATCAACACTGCTGACAAACATGCTCCAATGCGTACAAAGAGAGTTCATTCTAATGCGTTGCCCTGGTTAACAGACAAATTGAGAGCCCTGATCATGCAAAGAAACTTCTGTCACCAGAAAGCTTTAAAATCTGGCTCGCAAAATGACTGGCAAGTTTATCGGTCTCTTCGGAATTTAGTGACATCGCGCATAAGGCAAGCAAAGAAACACTACCACTCCAACCTGATTGAGGAAAATAAGAACGATTCAAGAAAGCTAAGGAAAGCAATCAAGTCTGCGATGTCTACACATGTTTGTAGCAGCCAGGTCCAGTCCCTGATGATTGACAGTGAGGACATCACAGGCCCTGCATGAATATCTGCTGGGTTCGGTACATTTTTTAGCTCTATAAATGCTAAACTGCGACAAGCCCCTCCGTCCACTCCATGTCCTTTTATTTCCCAACGTCCAGTGGGTGACTTGGATCTGGAAGCAAATTTCAGGCTAACATTAATCTCCAGGGACTTTCTCCATAAAAAACTGGGAGCAATCAACACCACGAAGTCCTCTGGTTTGACCAGAATTCCATTGCGTCTCCTCAGGGACGGCGCTGAAGCTTTAGCCGAACCTCTCTCACTGCTCATGAATAGTACCATCAATGAGGGGTCAATACCATCTGAATTGAAACACACTGTGGTAACACCTGTTCACAAGACAGGCCCCAAGACTGATCCATCGAACTTTAGACCCATATCAGTTCTGCCTGTGTTCTCAAAGTTACTTGAGCGAGCTGTTCTCACGCATGTAACAAACACCCTTCTTCATAACATCGATAAAGGTTATCTAACTGGGCTTGTTTTTTTAGACCTAAGTAAGGGGTTTGACACTTTAGACCACAATGTTATGCTAAATAAGTTATCCCTTTTCAGTTTTAATCGTTCCTCCATACAATGGTTCTCCTCCTATCTAACTGGCCGCACCCAAAGCACCAGTGTTAATGGCACTATCTCCGAGCCTATGTCAATTCAGTTTGGGGTCCCTCAGGGTAGCGTCCTAGGCCCACTATTATTAATCATTAATGTACATAAAAAATAATTTTATTATGTACATTAATTAAGCTTATCTAAGTATGATTTACTACCCAGGCCACAGCTATCCCAGACGACCGCGCACTTGTTATAAAGTATGTAGTGTAGAACGCTACGCCGATGACACACTTATTTTTTTCGCTGGTAAATCCGTAAGAGAAATTGAGTCTCAACTTTCATCTGACCTAGATAGTCTAATTAGTTGGTTCCGTTCCAATTTCTTGATCCTTAATGTTTCTAAAACTAAAATAATGCTAGTAGGCACCCACCAGCGGCTTTACACAGTTGACAGTTTCTCGGTCACGGCAGACAACACCAGTTTAGAAAGGGTGGCTACTTTTAAATACCTTGGTGTCCTTATGGATCAAACGTTTTCTTCGAAAGAGCATATCAGCTCTACGGGGAAAAAGATCTCTTCTAGATTAGCCATATTGCACCGCGCTCGAAAGGTACTACCAAAATCCTCATGTCTTACATTATATAACACGATGGTGCTGCCCCTGTTCGACTATTGCGCGGTCGTCTGGGATAGCTGTGGCCTGCGTAGAAAATCATACTTAGATAAGCTTAATCACCGTGCTGCATGCATAATCGAGCGCCATTCTGTCGGGTCCGACGAACTGCTTACCGTATTCAGTTGGCCCAGTCTGCAAGCACGCCGAGACTACCTTAAATGTGTCCTTGTCTATAAATGTTGTATCCACGGAATGGCGCCTGCATACCTGCTGACGGAATTTAAGGATGCTCACCAAATCCACGCCTATTACAACAGGCATCGTGACCAGTTACGACTGCCTAAAGTACCAGCGAAGCTTCAGGATTTATGGTGTGCGTGCTTACAATTCTTTGCCGAATAATATTAGATCAGCAACTGACTTAAGTATGTTCAAATCCCTGGCGAAACGCCACTTCAAGCGCTTCTGTACAGAATCCCGTTAATAATAGTGCATCTCTATGTATTTCATTAGTGAGCTATTTGGTATTGATTTTCTTTTATTTGTTTATTTCCTATTTAATCAGGACTCTGTTTAAACTAGCTATGCTAAACCAGACTTCCTGCATAAATAAATAAATAAATAAAAAAAAAATTAAAAAATCCAGCATCCTTAAATGGCGTAACGGCTGGCAAAACAAGGAATCGCTATCGTCCTTGTTTTGATGTGTGCGATTTTTAATCGTCAATAACAGAGGCTACCCTGCAAAGCGCTGGATTTCGCCAACAGTTACCAACCCATCAGCGCATATGAACGTGACATAATCGTCCACACCAAAAGGTCACTGCTGTTTAGCGAAAATGTCCCATGAGAAACCGCAGATAACACTGTTGACAGCAAATCATGCAATTCCCAACAAAAGCACACATGCCCACATAACGGATACTGTCTCCAATCATCAGTTATCTACCAAGCAACTGTCACGCGTAACAACCATAACATTTCTGAAACATACATCGGACTCGCAGAAAACGATTTAAAGACAAGATACAGAAACCACTCTGCATCATTCCGTCATGCAAAACACAGGAACTCCACTGAACTCAGTAAACACATCTAAACTCTTAAAGACAGCAACATTGACCACTCTATCTCATGGGGTATAATTTCATCTAGCTCACCTTACAACAGCTCAAGTTAAAGATGTAATCCCTGTCTCAGAGACTCAGAGAAAATTTTAATCATCTGTCGATCTGTCATCACTGAACAAACGTAACGAACTTGCATGTTCTTCTCGCTACAGAAAGAAAGCGTTAATACGCAACAACTAAACATTTGGACATTTAAAGTTTAAATTTTAAATTTTCCGCAACAGTAGTTACGTAAATTTTACAGTATATAAACGATGCTTGATTAAAATCCCCTAAAGAGTGAGAGATCACGAAACAGGCTTGTCGGGATGAAAGTGTTGTTTTTTTTCTATATTTTGTATATTCTAATATATGTACAGTTAAAAAAAGTCAAAGGACAGAAAACGTTTGGAAGCTAAAAAATAAAAGTATATTTAGAAACGTTTCGGTCTTAGACCTTCATGAGTTTACAGCACATGGATAACAATTAGGTCTTAGACAAAAGCCTCAAATGAGGCCACTAAACAAACAAGTTCTAATAGCATCCTCATGAAGCCCTTGAGTTCATTCCAAGTCTGCAGAAAAAGAACTAAACCAAATGACTCAAGCGGTCGGTTGATTGTGGGTTATTTTGTTCCTGGAGTGGAATTCTTGCCTTTTGTTAAGGCTAAAACGTGCTAATGAGAAAAGTTGCGCATTCCAGTAAGCTTCCTTTGTGATCAAAAGTTTAACCAAATTCTCGTTGGAATCGGTAACAAACACCTGATCGAAACACTGGAAAGAAAAGTCGCTTAAGGCATGCAGACTATTATAAAAATGTACCGCGACTTCACAGGTTTTCTTGTTCGTTGCCATTGATGATTTATGGCTGCAAAATCTGACCTTGACTTGCATTGCCGTTGAACCAATGTATTGTAAGCGACATTTGTCACAGGAGGCAAGATAGATTACATTTTTTGAATCACACGACAGTTTTGATTTGATGTAGTATTTTCTATTGGTTTGGAAACTCTGAAAAAAATTTGATTGTATAATATGAGTACAACGCTCGCTAAAGACGGTCCGCCATGTTGCACTGCGAGGATCAAGTTCAGGGACCATCAACCTCAACAGGCCTATTGAATGCGGATAGATCCGATAGAACGGAAGATAAGCAAGCAGCTCTTTGCTTTAATCTAAAATATTTACGGTAATCTGTATGCCATATTTTTATCGTGCATTAACATTCAATGTATGGTAGCGATACAAATAATTGCTTATTCTACGCGTGTATGAATATTTCAATTTTCATCACTTGAATTTTCAAGGAATGATAACTCAGTAACTGCTATAAACTGTTTGGCTTTGCCTAAAAATATAGTTTCTCAATATATTTTTGTGGCTGTAGGCTTACTGGAAAAACATGTTCATGCACGGCTTAGATTTCTTGCTGTTTCTAGGATTTGACTTTGAGACAGATTCTAAGACTAACGAGTAATTGAGCTTATGCTTTGTTTTGTTGCTTCTGTTTTGTGTGATTATCATCTACCAAAGGGTAGGCTTTGACTTATGTATTAGCCAAATTAGGCCCTATTAAATTCCAAAAATTGAAAGAATATTTTATTTTTGTCTTGTCAGAATTGTTGAACAAAGGGATCTTTGTGGAACCTTATTGTGAGAAAAATGCTTTGGATGTGGCAGCATTGCAATGTGAGGACCTCAAACCGCTAGAAAGGGAACAGTTAACTGTTGGTCTTGTTCTAGAACTATGGAAGAAAAAAGAATCTGTCAAACAAATGCAACGGTGGATTACTGCGTTGACTCCAGTGGAACTACAAAAATATCTTAGTGGTGCTACATCACAAAACCTAAACAAGGCATGCAACGATTTACTGAAAAAATCCCAAAAACTGGTTAAAAATAAAAAGAAAGAAGAGAAAGAATTACTGAAGCAAAGTTTGTTTCATCTGCCTGGTTCAAATGCATCAATGCCAAAAAAGCAATTAACAATAAGTTGCAATGACCTTTTAAGAATGATGACAATCATTTGTGACCTCTCACGCGAAAACGTGCACTAACGCTTATCCGTTAAATGGATGAAACCGTTTGTTATCCGTTTCCTATCCGTTTAAACGCCTCACGAAAACCGTTTTAAACATTAGCGAATCCGTTTAACGTTAACCTAACCGTTTGTAAAATTTTTGCATCCGTTAAAACGGCAAGAACTATCCGTTAATAAAAATTGTAGCATCCGTTTAAACGGGAAGAGGTATCCGTTAAAAAAATCTTGGCATCTGTTCAAACGTCAAAGCTATCCGTTTAACAACATAGTATCCATTAAAAGGGCGAGAACAGTGTGTTAATAAACAACGTTTTGATTGCCACCGTTAAAATGGCAAGCACTCTCCGTTGGAGCGAACAGCAGAGAAAAATCGAACGGAAGGTGCAAAGGAGGCGTTTGAGTGGCCACAGAAATTATTTGTAATGATGGTCCGATGACTGAGGAGATGTAACAACTGATGAGCATTAAACAACAGCCAGCCAACCTATATTTTGATTAACACTATAAACATTTGGCTCGACCGGACCGACTGAAAAAAAATGAAATGAATTCGCTTCCTCGCCGTGTTTGTCGCGTTTTGTTTTGGTCTAGTTTGTTTTTAAAAATAATCTATAAGCCTCCCTAACTATTCCTTCGTTTAAGGGTTTTAATCGCATCGAGATCAAAGTGCATGGCTTTTTAATTTGCAGTGTCCAACTAAATGTAAACAAAACCGCATAAGAATTATTAATTACAAATATATTTGTCCCTGTTTGCGTGACATGAATTTAGGTCAACTCATATGCGTAATGTGCCCCTTTGTGTACATTATCTTTTGCACTGCCATCTAAAAGCAAACATACCTGAGTATTTTCCATGATCTGTCACCAGGCTTACATGTAATTCTTTACGTGGAATGCATTACGATAGCAACAACAAGTACCGAAACCATTTCACATGTTTATCTGAATTGCACGTGACCAGTAACACGATACATAACTAGCATCAGAGAGAGCGAGATCTGGGTTCGAGATTACACGATCCATTTACCTTTTTTGATCCCAATCGGTTCACGATTCGGTGGGAGAGCCCAACAATAAACGCGTTGTCTTGGTAACTACTTAGGTTTTACATTATATGGATGTAATCTTCTAGCTCATAATTCGAAAATTCGACAAAATGGAGGAATCAACACGCGAGGTAAATTGCGATCAGGCTGAAAGTCAGGAAGTTGTAGCAAGAGTTAAAAAGTTTCTTCAGGACGGATGCGGATGTTCCCGAGGCTGCAACGGTGGGCAGTGCTCTGACCAATTTTCCAAGGAATCCATACTTTCAAATTTATACAGCTGCCTTGAACTCTCACATACAGAGCTCGACTTGGTCATTCTGGCAATTATACAAGCATTTACGAGTATCAAACCATCTGGAGAAAAAAGGAAGCGAAGTCCAAGATGCAACTTCCTGTACCAGTCGTGAACAATCTGCAAGGATATGATTTTGAACCTGTACGGAATCAGCTACTCGCGGTTTCGAAGGTTAAAAGAGCATTATGAAAATCACGGCATTTCTCAAAGGACCCACGGCAATAGCAAGAGACTGCCTCACAACACTATACAACAAGCCGTGACTGAGGATGTGAAGGCTTTCCTGAACAATTACGTCGAGGAAAACGCTGTCTTACTTCCTGGCAGGATCCCTGGGTATAAAAGCGATGACATTAAACTTTTGTCATCGAGTGAAACAAAAATGAGCGTGTGGCGCGCTTTCCAAAGAGCATGCAAAGAAACAGATAAACAAGCGGTATGCTACACCAAATTTATTGAGTTATGGCAGCAATTTCACCCAAACGTTGTTGTTGCTAAACCAATGACTGACCTTTGTTTCACTTGTCAGCAAAACACTTCGAAGCTTCTCCGATCCACCAATCTGCCTGACAGGGAAAAGTCCGATTGCGTTCAAGCTCAGCAAGAACATTTGAACTCTGTGCAAAAGGAAAGAGAACTGTATCGGAAGGTCTGCGAGGAAGCGAAAAGCAACTTTGAAATGGTGGAGGACACAATTGAGCTGGATAAACGACATGAGACGTGCTCACTGGACACCACAATTCACTATTCTTTTGACTTTGCGCAACAGGTACACATCCCGAGCAATCCAATGCAACCAGGACCAATATACTTTAAAACTCCACGCAAATGTGGTATTTTTGGAGTCATGTGTGAGGCGATACCTCGCCAAGTGAACTATCTCATCGATGAAGCAAGTGACGTTGGTAAAGGGGCTAATACTACCATTAGTTACGTACATCATTATTTTGAAAATCATGGACTAGGTGAAACTTGTGTTCACCTGCAGGCCGACAACTGCTCAGGACAAAACAAAAACAATTATTTTATTTGGTATCTGGCATGGAGAACAATTAATCAGCTGCATCATTCTATTAACTACTCGTTTTTGATTGCTGGTCACACGAAGTTTGGTCCAGACCGCTGCTTCGGAATAATCAAACGATCTTACAAAGTGAACTTTATATCGTCGATATATGAATTAGCGAGGATGGTGGACTCGTCGAGCACTATTGGAACCAACAAAGCTCATCTTGTGGGAACACACAACGGAAGAGTTATTGTCCGGGCATACAAGTGGGCATCATTTCTTGAACAGTACTTCAACAAGATACCAAACATTAAAAAGTACCAACACTTCCGATTCACTAAAGATGAGCCTGGCAAAGTGTATTTCAAAGAGAGTAGCTCATCTCCTGAACAATCCCAGATGCTCCTGAAGAACCGTGCAATCCTGCCTCCTGCCACACTGCTTCCACCCGAACTTCATCCGGATGGACTGAGCCAAGAAAGAAGGCAGTATCTTTATCGCGAGATCAGACCATTCTGCAAGCCGGGAACGGAAGATCTTGTCGCTCCAACGCCATGAACTGTAATTCAAGTTTTCATCGTATTTGTAATACATGTAAAATTTTCAATGAATTTGTGATCAACTTTGCGCAATTTCCAATTTTTCTTGTTTTCTTGTGATAATTATGGGGCAAGTTGAGGTTCATTGTTACAATTTTCACTTGGGGCAAGTATAAAATACCACGTATAGTTTTACAGTTTTATTAATGTACATTTACTTAGGATAATTAGTAAAAGTAAATAAAAAAACGATGGACCAAAGAAAAATTCCGTTTTTTTTTTTTTTTTCTTACTTCAAAAAGGGACGAGGAAGAAATAGTCTGTCGGTTTAAAAAATATATCTTTAGTTCTTTTTGGTGTAGTAATCGTCACAGTTTATTTTAGGCGCCGTAAACTTTTAATTATTTAGTTCTGCAAGGCAAAGTTCTTTCCGCAAACGCCAGCGAGTCCAGAATTAATAGAATGTACCTATGAGCTTTGCCCCGCCAAAAGATGATTCTCTTGTCGTCGTTCAAGATCTGCCGCATGACCTGTCAACAATTGACGTGGAGGCTTTTGCAAGTCTGGGTACCGGTGTCGCTGCCAGTCCTTTACCTTTGGCCAACACCACCGGTCCATTGTCCACACCAGACAGTCCCGCTACACCTGCACCATATGCTGTAAACACCGCCGATCCAGTGTCTACACCTGTCGGCGTAGACCTTATCCGAGGCTGTGTCACCCCACGGAAAGTGCAGGGCATCCAGAAAGCTTTGGAAAAGGAACAAGTGCGGCACAAGTGTGCACTCAAGCTACTTCCATTTTTTTCACGAAGAAAGAGCTAACTAAAAGCAACACGGATGGATCTCACGGGAAAGAACGTTTAGATGCCAATAAACTAAATTCGCTTAAAGTGCTAATTTTCAGTAAGTTCCCCGTTGACTGTCCAGTTGAAAAGGAGAAACTGTGGCGAAATATTAAGGGCAGGATCAATTCAAAGTGTCGGGCTAAAAAGTTTGCTTACACGGGGAGGGAAGATTAAAAAGAAGTGATGTAACGGAAATTATGTAACCATTGATGTTAATTCAAGGGCGTGCTAGTACTGTAGTTTTTAATCAACTGTTTGTAAATAAAGTAAGAAGACTACTGAAAAATGACTCGTTTTCTGCGTAGGGTGCTGTTGTTGAGGTCTGGGTTACTGGATCAGATAAATTAATTTATATTCAGAGAGATCTTTATTTATCCAGTCCAATTACAGTTTCATGGCACGATATTTCTATCACTATTTGGGAAATCATATACAAAGTCTTAAGCGAGTCTCGGTACGGGTGTCAACGGCTCAAAATTCCAAATAGACGTAATCGACATCAAAACAATCCATATGACAAAAAAGCATGTGCATAATTCTCTGTAAAGTATGTAAGCATCGGAGTATTATAACTTTCCTTCATGCTTCAGACAAGTGAATGCCGCTGGTTAAAATGAGAAGGAAAAGGAAACGCGACTAGGTTGATAAAACCAATTTTCATTAAAATGCTAGCGGCAGATGTCTGGGACTCGGGGACATGTAGTCCAAGAATCCCTAGAGGATTGCTAGTGTCAGGAAACACCGTAGAACTTCGGAATAGTGTTTCTTTTTAGATTCCTACTCTCTTGTAGATGCCACGGTGATACAAATACAACTTTTTACGCGCAGATTGGCTGTTTTTATAAAACTGATTGTCTTGCGTTACTTGTCACGTGTTTTGAAACTCGTATGCAAATTTTCGCAAGGTTGTTACGTGCAATATTCCACGCGATGATTTGCACTATCACTTGTTTCTCTTTCACCTGTAAATTCATTTTCTCACTAGTAAAATTAACAGTTTTAAACTTTGTGCGTTTCGCGTCTTGAAGTGTTCTTTGTTTATATCAACGAGTATCCATTGGAAACCTTCCGGGGTGATGAATTATTTGATGCTGGGATGCCTGCGATCTTGCAGACATAATTATTCATTCATCCGATCGTGCTTTGTTTTTGTGTTACTGTTCCGGCCATGACAAACTTTTCAACCGCAAGTAGTAACTTGTTTGCTGTAAGATGTTATGATAATACGTAGCTTTTGGCCAATTCGTTTTTCTAAGCCGATTAAAAGCGCTACCTCGTTGGAAGGTTTAGTAGATTTCGCTAAACATACCGTTCTATCTTGAGTAATATCCATTCGCCCATTTCGCGTTAAATAGTTCAATCTATCCGTTCAAACGTTTTCGCTAACCATTCAAACAGTTCAACGTATCCATTCGCAGATTTTCGCTAACAGTAAACGCTTCAATCTATCCGTTCGAAAATTTTCTCTAACCGTTTTGACGCTTCAATCTATCCGTTCAAAAATTTTCGCTGACCGTTCGAACGGTTTTTACAAGCCGTTTGCGGATATTCATTACCCGTTTAAACGTTCTGTGAAACCGTTTTAACGCTTTCAAAAGGCGTTTTCTATCCGTTTACTATCCGTTCGTTTTCACCCATTTAACGGATAAGCGTTAGTGTACGTTTTTGCGTGAGAGGTCACATTTGCTAAATTTTTTGTAATAACAAGAGATGATACTGTTTGCTTTTAAAAGTGATCACCATGATTGAACATATTAGGTTAGTCATGATGGTTAGGCCAGAGTCCAGTGCAGCCTTAACTATTTCATTTGTACATTATAAGCCCCAGCATCAATATGGAATATTTGGCACAAATAGGATTTTTATGTTCCATGCCGATTCAAGTGTATTTTCTTAAGTTGTAAGCCACCTTTCATCTTATCTCTTATGTAACAATATCTTTGCCATTTGGAAATCATTTTTCCATCAATTAAATCTTAAGTTACAATTCCATATACATTTTATCTGGTATATTATCTCAGAGAGGCCCAGTCAGGCGCCAAGGATGGGCCACGTTATATTCCCATCTGGCTATCTTTCCACTGCCATTCTGACTTGACGTCTGACAAGTGCAGTTTTTTTTTGAAGGTTTTGCAGCAGTTTTCATTTCAGGTACGTTGTTTTGTTTTTCTAAATATTCTACGTCGACTCGTGAAATGGAGAGCATTCCCACAGTTCTCATTCTCGGTCATTCTTTTGTAAAACGCCTAAAAAATGATCTGGATAACAACTTTGATGTTCGGGCCACAAGTACCTTTGGTCTTGTTGGCACTGCGGAGGTTCATTTATACGGGATTGGTGGACGTACGGTTGAAAAAATAAAATCTTATGATTTGCCAGTGGTTCGCCAACTCATGGCAGAAATCATCATTTTAGAAGTCGGCACAAATGATTTGACCTCAGTCGCTCCCGAAATTGTTGGTTCTTCTATCGAAGATCTTGTTGTGACTTTGAAATGCATTTCTTTGGTTGCGGTGGTGTGTGTTTGCCATGTTATACCACGTGGCGAATCTACGCTTCGTTCCCTGTTTTTCCGGGACCGCGCTAGGGTTCTTCAGCAATACCTTGATGTTGTGCTGGACCCTTTAGAGTGTGTCTTCCCTTGGCGCCACAAGGCTTTTACAAGACCGGCCAAGATTTTTATTTGAGGGATGGAGTCCACCTTAATGCCCGAGGCCAATACTTGTTGTACCGCAGTTATCGCGGTGCCATTTTAAAGGCCTTAAGCTACTTGTAAATACTTAGTTCTGAAGGCAGATGACTAGTTCGATTTGTTCAACTTTGTTCATGCTGGCTTTTCCTATTGTCAGCTGGTTTTTGCGTTACATTGTTTGATGAGGGCGGTTTGGCCTTCAATTTCTGTAAGGACGTGTGGTTTGTTTTAACTTTCGTCCTCGTTCACGTTTCTGTGTCATAGGGACAGGCCGCGAATTGCGTCGACCATTTTGGTCTGACATGGCTTGGTCCCGTGGTTTACTTCTATTGATTTGCCGTCAACACTTTGCGTCCCCCCATCCCCCCCCCGTCACTTGTCTTCTGTTTCTTTATTTCTCTTAGGTTCATTATGCCTCGCGTATCAGCTAGACTTCAAGGTAAACACTCTCAGAGTGAGGTGGTGAATAGAGCTGCACCCAAACGGTGCCGGCAAAATGAGACACTGGGTCGACCACACAGCACTAATATTGCAATTAGCACCAGCGACCTTCCGTCAACGTCATTTACCGATGACATGATTTCACGCTTGGCTGATGCCGTCACGCAACGCCTTCGACAAGAGCAGTCCCTGCCTTCGTCATCAACACCTATGTCGACTAATACCTTTGTCAGGGAGATACCTGCAGCATCTCCTTCCATTCCTCCATGTCCGCCAAGTACTTCCATTTCCAGTTTGGAGAGTGCCGTGCAATCTTCAGTTGTGGCCGCCCAACCAGCATTCTAACCAGGTGAGCCGTCTGATCCTTTCATCTCCTCGAGTCTGTCTATTGACGCTCGCGTCTCTGAAAGGTCCGTACCAAAATCTGGAACCACGAATATGTTGACTTTGGTTCCCTTCTCGTTAAGCCGGCTACGCAGAGTCGTTATCAAGTAACTGTTAGTAGCGCTGAATCGGGTCAGCCTCCTTCGCTTTGTTTGGAACCGGCCAAGAAACCACGGAAGATTCTTCTATTGAATCCTGGTTGAGCGCTTTTCATGTATTTGTTGGGGTTTATACTATGAAATACCCCACTGAGTCTCAAGCTCTTGTGAAATATGGTTCCATTATTCATGACTTGGCAGCCAGGGATCACAATTGGCGCTTCTATAACGAGAATTTTCAGTTTATTCGTCAGTCCCATGTTTCTTCACTCCCGTGGGGCACGATTCATAGTGAGTTGTGGCTTCGATCGCATTCTAGCACCTCAGCCAGCAAATCACCCACATTCGGGATTACATCGGGTCTTAGAGGGAAGGCCGATCGTGGAATTCCCTTTGGTTTTTGCTTCAAATTTCATCGTGGTTTGGTTTGCTCCGGCAGCAATTTCAGACATACCTGCTTTAAGTGTAACGGTGATCACGTAGGCACAACTCGTAATTTTCGTGCCTCAGGGAGTACCTCAAGCCAGCCCGCCAACAAACAACCCCTGTCTGCCAAAGCAAAACCTACCAACCCAAGTTCGAGCCGATAGATTCATTTTTCTTCTTGACGGGTATGACCATTCGACTGTCGTGTTCTTAAGGTTTGGTTTTACTGACGGGTTTCCAATTCATTTCAAGGGCGATTTTACTGCCATTGATTCTAAAAATTTGGCTTCGGCCATCCAACAGCCCTCTGTCGTTGAGGCAAAGCTTGTTAAAGAAATAGAGGCCGGCAGAATAGCAGGTCCTTTTTTAGCTCCTCCGTTTCCACAATTTCGCGTTTCCCCTCTCGGGGTTGTTCCAAAGAAAGTCCCCGGTGAATTTAGATTAATTCACCATTTGTCCTACCCCAAGGGATTGTCCGTCAACGACGGCATTCCCAATGAATATACCTCAGTTTCCTACGCTAATATCGAGGATGCTATTCGATTCATTAAAAAAGCAGGTCCTGGTTGTTTTCTTGCAAAAACGGACGTACAAAGTGCTTTTCGCATAATACCGATTAACCCTAAAGATTACCACCTACTCGGAATACGTTGGAATGGCCTTTATTTCTATGACCGTTGTATGCCTATAGGTTGTTCCAGTTCCTGTCGGACATTCGAAACCTTGAGCATGGCAGTTGAATGGATTGCCCGTACTAAGATGAATATAGACTTTATCCTGCATCTTTTAGACGATTTTCTTATCATAGCTCCCTCTTATGAGTCCTGTTCACAACAACTGGACTTATTTCTGCGCCTGTGTTCTTATTTGGGCATCCCCATGGCACCGCAAAAAACAGTTGGTCCATCGACCACTTTATCTTTTGTAGGTATTGAATATTGAATTTGGGCATCATCAGAGTGAAAGAGAACATAATTCCTAACTGCACATCTAGTGGAAGCGAGGTGAAAGCTTGTCTTCACTTACGACACGCTTACATTTAATTTCAATAAGGAAATACTTACTGTTTAACGACTGAATGACTCTCTGCCGCAGCTCAGTCCTTCCTTTAACACACTTACAAGCAAAAGAGGAATGCCCACAACTGGATGTCTGCTTTTCTTTCAAACTTGATACGAGTGTTGCCACCTATTATACCAACCACAGCGAGATCCCTTCTGCCGGAAAAGGTTTTAAATGAACTAAAATGCTTGCAGTGAGAAAATCTCACATACGGAAGTTTTTTAATTATTACTTTCTTTTTTAGTTTTCGCCTGGTTTTTGTTTGGAAATGCCAAGCGAATTAAGCGTCAGGAAATTTTTGCTATGCCATGGCAATGCTTTCGATCATACAGAAAGAAAAGGTAGTAGAGGCACAGTACTAGCTGGTACTATGATTGTGTTAAAATTGCTCAACTGCTTTAAGGATTTCATCGACACGGACATTAACAGAAGAGGCCCTAGTTGTGTTCGACCACTTGTGATTTCCGGCCAAATCAAAATCTTTTCTTCAGTTAAATTTTGCAGATCTCCTAAGATATTGTGTTACTAAGCCGGTCTAAAACATGAAAAAAAAGTTTTTCTCTTCGGTTACTCATTACCGAAGGTTATAGTCCGTCCACTGCGCTACGCGTAAAATATTGGAAATTACATAATTTTTTTGGAAGTTAGGGGAAAAAGATATCCTTATGGAATTATCTTATACCTTCAATGAGATGTTTTTACGTATGTGTTACAACCAGGAGCTACGCAGTGACCAGCAACAAACGTCATCGTCAATTTAACCAAATCTCGGAACGTATGGGAAGACAAATAAGGATAAAGAATGAAGAAAGACTAATAATTTCTCACTCAGTTAGACTGATGAGCCTACTTGTAAAATCTGCTTGGACTCACAAGTAGGTCTGCAAAGAATCAGCGGTTGATTCACGGGTTCATGTCAATGCTGCACATTTGCTTCAACATGCGTTTGATAACGTCGTTCGACGTAACTACCGATTGGCCTCAATCCGCAAAAATTAGTTCCCGCAGAAAAAAACACCCGCAAAATAAAACGCCGCAAAAATTAACTCCCTTCAGTCAAATTTAAAACTCCGCTTTTAATAGACCTATGCCACTGAAGCGATATACATTGGACTTAAACAAGAACAATAACATGATTTTTCATTGGAAAAAGCAACTAGAGCTGTCAAGCGTAAAGCAATTCAGTACATTAGATTGTCACGAATGGGTCTAAAGGAACGGACAGACTTGAATTGTGCAGCAGACCAACCATGTTCTAGTGGCGCATCTGCGGCAGCCTGCACAGAAGTGTAGAAGTTCAACTGAACAAGAGTGTTATTATTATCGACTGAGTCTGTCTTATTGCGTTACAATAGGGCATAGGGGGCATAGTTAGCAGGCCGCTCCCAGTTAGGTCTCAAAGTTGTATACTAGCTGAAAGACCCTCTGTAGTGCCTAGAAAGGTTTCAGCAACGGTAATTCAAAAATTCATACTGCTTTCTTATAAAATTTTATACGGTAATACCGGTTGTGGTAAACCATATTAACGAAACAGTGTTTGGTAGTGCATGGTAGGAGTAGGCTTTTTATGTTGTTGTTGTTCTTTCCCTTTACACACTAAGGTATTATGTGATATGTCTCCAATATGTAACTAGAACTGAGACTCAATTGGGCGTCCAATAAAAGTTGAAAATATTCAGGTTTCTTCCACTTAAATAATTATTCTGCTGCTTGAACCAGAGCATCGCAAAAATTAGTTTCCACTAAAAATTTCAGTCTTCTCGAAACGCCAAAATTTGTTCCCGCAAAACACAAAAAATTGCCAATCCGCAAAATATAAAACTCTCGCAAAATTTTCGTGCTACACGGTAATTGAACTCTTACAAAAGTAGTTTAAGCAAATACATGTAAGTAGTTTGATGAAATACATGTAACTGCCAACTCTCACGCATTATGCGTGAGTCTCACGCCTGGGGACTAGAGACATCGATCTCACGCATCAAGGACAATTTCTCACGCCTGACTCACAAATCCAGACGAGTTTATCTAAAAAAACTTAATTTCATTTTAGATTTGTTATGAATTATTTTTTTGCTCTTTAAAACAATCACAAAATCTTTCAAACGTCTACAATCCGTTCGAATCAGAATACATTTTCGGCAACGTTCAGAAGTCTTCAGAAATTCGGCGGAAGTCTTCGGAAGTGGCTCTGACGTTTTCAGAAATCCTAGGCATGACGAGTCAAAATCTCACGCGTTTGACTCAGAGTGAGCCAGCTCTATAAGTTTTAATTGGATAGGGGCTTAGTTATCTTGCTTAAACTGGAGGCGCTACATCGCTCGTACGCGAGACACCTCCAAAGGTATACGGTAAGGGATGGACCATTTTATTTTTGACGGGGGGGGGGGGGGGGGGCAATTTTGGCTTGTTTAGAATTTTCTTTCGTCTTTGGGGTGTGAAACAATTTTTATTGGCTAATACAAGCTGCATTTAGGCAGGTTTATAACCCGTAGCAAAGTTGTGTCAACAGATTCGCAGATAGAGCACCACCAGTTTGGCGATACGAGTATCACCTACACAAACAAATCTTGTTTTTTGACGCTAGCGCTCTCAGGAGACCTTTTTTATAAAGTTAAATTTTTAGCACAATGTTACACGCGCTCGTGTGAAAGTCAGCGCAAGCGCGTCATTATTTTCGTTTCGATAAATCCAAGGCACAAACCTGCTAGCTGAATAAACCACGTTTGATAGACGCTCTGTTCAAAAAGTAATACCACGAACAATGTCATTAGGGCGGATTCGATAAACCATTTTTATAAGGACATATGTATTTAAATAAAACGCATGTAATAACTGGATGAGGCATACGTCTTCTTCATAAGTTAATTCTTCACCTGGGTACCCCAGTAAATAGAGATTCTCCCAGGAACAATCCATTTCTCCACCCCCTAAGAAACACCCGTTTTCCGCGCCAGAAATTTCCGACCAATCCATAAATCCTCGGCGTGGTCTCGGCTAAATTCCTAGTTAACGTGTTAATGGTGAATTTAGGCCGGTAAAATAGACCATTCCTTGATACGATTGCAAATCTTTTATTGTAAACCTTTTTTTTTTTTTGTAAATCAGTCTAAACCTCAGATTGGGTTGAATAACAATAAGAAGAGCAATACTTGGTTACTGACCGTATCTCACTGAATCTTCAAAACTAACGTGAGCTCCACGTTGTCACGAAATTACATGTTGTCTAGTCACGTGACAACAAGTGGTTAAAAATGGCGGGAAGATCATGGCATTCTTCTTCCCACCATTGTTTCGATAAAACGGTCTGATATTGTCGACAGGCATTGATCTGACTTTTTACTGGTTCAGTTAGGCCAGATAAATGCTAATTTAGGCGGTTAACAAACGAAATAAGCTCAACTTACAGCCTGATCAGAACATATTTCGCGCAACTGGCTTGTGCGGCCTATTTCGTCTTGTTTTTTTGTAATTTTGATGCCTTTAGAATGATTGGGTATTAACAAAGCTCTCACTTGTGCCGTAATATTTGTGTTTGATTTAACTGATCATTCAGGCCCGTAGCAAGGCTAAAACAACTGAGGGGGCTTAGCAAAATGGTGAAACAAAACTACCCCCACCCCGTTCCTCCCCCCGTCACTCTAAAACAGATTGATTTGGGAGTTTAAGAGTCAATGAGAACATCAAAAAAACTCGGTAGATTTAGTAAGTAAAACAATAACTTTGTACCTGGATCACACTCTTAGGTACATGTGTTTGCCTTTTCTTTAACATGGACTACTACGTGAAGTTTCCTAATTTCACGTTTGAAGGAGGACGTAGACAAACAACAGCAAAATTTCATTTCTCTTTTTAAATTTGGAATCGGGCAGTAAGAATCCGACTGCAGGAGAATTTTTTTTCTCCGGTCTTGGTGACATATTTGTGAGGCTTTTTTTGTGTGACAACGCGGGAACACTAAATTGTTGTAAACTAAGGACATTTGTATTGCTTAAAATGAGCGGATGGCTTAGAAAACAAGTAGTTTATTTCGACAACTTTCACGGCTTCAGATTGGTTCATTTCAATCCATTTTGATTCTTATTTCCGATTCACAAGATAGGAGTGCCTGTTAGCGAAGGAAACTGACAGCTAGTAAACAGACTATTAAAGGTTGTGATAAGGCACTTGCAGCGTCAGAACTCAACATTAATTTGTTTTAATTATATATTTTTGGGCACATTGCTTTTTTACTTCCAAAAATTCTGGGGGGGCTCAAGCCCCCCCTGCCCCTCCCCCCGCTACGGGCCTGTCATTGTATCATGTGCGAACCGAGACTGACTATTAACCACTGATCAGTAGTACAGCTCATCTATTTACCCGTTTCAAAAATTTTAGTGGGGCATTTTTGTCCATTTCCCGAAAACCGTAGGTCTTATTTCCTTTCCGAAAATCATAAATGACCTTTTTTCGGTATTTGAAATAACATTTTTGTCAATCCGAGATCACTAGGCCTTAAATTTCCCATATCACGAAAGTTCGAAGTGAAAAATCCTTTTAGAAAATTGTAGGGGGTTAAGGACCTTCCAAACAGATAATTTACCGAAACGATCCTTTGGGTGCCCCTGATACTGTTGTTCTTTAATAGCTGTACTCGATTTAATATGTGTCGCCATCGGATTTGTTGTTATTCTCTGGAGCAAAAAGCTCACTGCCTTTTTTAGGCTGTCGATGTGGCTTTTTGAAAACTTTAAACGTTCAGATTAGATGCTCAAACTTCACTCAATCGTAGGAGGATTTCGCCGCGAACAAGCGGTTGATTTCAGCAGTTTCGAAAGCAATTTTTTAACGGATGTTTTGGTTTCAAAAAGAAGAGGAGAAGAAAAAAAACCGTCTGTCCTCGTGTCGAACCGGTGCACGAAAAATGTAATCGACTCCGCCCTTGCTGCAGCGCTTCAATCGCTTGCGCCAACGAAGCAATAACAATGAAAGTGCTTCAATTGTACCAACACATCACTTGTACCGGCTCGAACAGCGAGCGGCTAATCCGACGCTTCGCTGACTTCATTGTTCAGCGAAACAAAAGGTTTCTATTGTTTCTCGTTCAACAAAAGATCTCCAAAAGATGCCGCTAGGAAAACTGAGTTTTTTTGCATATGTTTTTTCTCAAAAACGAAGAGCAAACCAACGGAAAAAAAATACAGGGCAATGTTTGTTGACTAAAACGAAGCCCACATGTAAAAATTGAGACAAATCCGCAAAAAAAAAAAAAAAAGCCCAACATTCGACATAGGGCGGTTATGCCCCCAGTCCTTCAACTGGATTCTATCTCTATGGCAGCCCGACTGCCTCATGACAAAATTCAAAAGTGCACTACTTTAATTTCTCAATTCCTTTGGCGTAAAAAGGTTACATTAAAGGAACTCCAATCTCTCATCGGTTTGTTAAACTTCGCTTGTGCTGTATTTAAACCAGGTCATGCCTTTCTGAGGCGATTGATCGATCTTACGATTGGCATACGTTCAGCCCATCATCTTATTCGCCTCACTAGTGAGGCTAAAGCGGATCTATGACTCTGGCTCTCTTTTTTGTCTCAATTTAATTGCCAATCTTTCTTTTTAAACGACAAGTAGCTTAACTCGCGCAAGTTGAGCTTATTTACAGATGCTTCCAGTGCTTTAGGTTTTGGTGCTATTTTCGGCAACCACTGGTGCTATGGGCGATGGCCAAATGAGTGGGCTTACATGAATATTGCGATTTTAGAATTTTATCCCATTGTCTTAAGTCTGTTCCTGTGGAGTCATGAGATGCAGAACCGCTGTGTGTTATTTTTTACCGATAACGAAGCTCTCGTGCATATCATAAACAAGCAGTCTTGTTGAGATAAGAGGTTAATGTCCTTTGTCCGTAAACTCGTTCTCATTTGCTTACGTAACAACATTGTGTTTAAAGCGAAGCACGTACCCGGTTCACACAATGTCTTAGCAGACGCTTTATCTCGCTTACAGGTTCAGATTTTTCATCGGCTGGCACCATCTTCTATGGACAACTTGCCGACAGACATTCCTCTGCCTTTGCTTTCCCCATAGCCATTAACTCCATGACATGGTGATTGATTGTTATCTGACCAGTAAACGAGCTCAGTCAATGCAGCACTGAACAAATAGCAATAACTTATAACCATGTTGATAGCAAGGCATGAAAGCATAAATGGAATATTTGGCACAAATAGGATTCTTATGTTGCATGCCGATTCACGTGTATTATCTTAAGTTGTAAGCCACCTTTCATCTTATCTCTTATGTAACAATATCTTTGCCATTTGGAAATCATTTTTCCATTAATTAAATCTTAAGTTACAATTCCATATACATTTTATTCGGTATATTATCTCGGAGAGGCCCAGTCAGGCACCAAGGATGGGCCATGTTATATTCCCATCTGGCTATCTTTCCACGGCCATTCTGACTTGACGTCCGACAAGTGCAGTTTCCATTTGAAGGCCCGCCTCCTCCCCACGCCTTTCCCCGATTTCTTTGATTGTAGTTATTTCGTGCGCGTTGTGTTTGCCCTCACCTTTACTGGTCCAGTTAGCATATACTCGTAAATAAATTGTTATTGATAAACATTGTTATTTTTCTATTAAAAGCGGCTTTGGGGAATTTCCCATAGCCATTAACTCCATGACGTGGTGATTGATTGTTACCTGACTAGTAAACGAGCTCGGTTAATGCCGCACTGAACAAAAAGCAATAACTTATAACCATGTTGATAACAAGGCATGAAAGCATAAACAAAAATTGTACATTATAAGTTGCGTACTAGTTTTAGAGGGGGGGATTTGTGCATGCTTTTAGGCCGTGAGAATGACAATAGTGACTCCAAAGGGAAATAAGAGCTTCAGACTTCAGTCAAGAATTGCATACATAGCCAGTTTTTGTATGAAAAATGAGTTTTAATTTGATTGTTCATTTATTATTCAGTGTACTTATTGTTTTAAGTGTTACAGTCCCGGTTGTTATAGGTAGGTTCAGAATCGGGTTGTTACCGTAGAAACAAGCACCTTTAACCGTTTTTTTTACTGGTAGTGTTATCTACCCTTGATATCAATTATGATACCACTGCTCATCTTGATAAGCTGACATAATCAATGTATACAGTGTGCTGCATAAAATTTCAAGTAATTTAGAAGATTGCCATGGAAACGAGATTCTTTAACTTTAATGATTCTTTGTTGGTCCAAAGAAAGACTAAAAAATGTCAATTTCCTTTTTTACAGGCGAACTGTTTTTAACTTTGATCAAAATTTTGCTAATTATTGCCATTTATTTACATGATGACGTCATCAGGGTCACCATGGCAACTAAATGGACACATCAAATGATAGGCCTGTCAAAGTTCTATATTATGGCCAAGTCTTAGGCCTTGCTTAGTTATTAAGTTATGGGTGACAACGTAATTGGAAAGGTCATTTCTGGTTCCACTTAAAATTCATATATTCCATACTTCCTCTTATATTATAATTTCCACATTTTTTTCATTAAAAAAATATATCAAAATTCATTACTTTGCTTCTATGAGGCCGATTTCCTTCATTTAAAGAACCAAAACTTTCACAAAAAATAGGAGAATTTTTTGGCGGTAATTTCAAGTCTATTAGCCATGGGTAAAAATTGACCCTAAACTCCCTACATTAAAGTAGTGGAGAGAGTGAGAGTGACCTTTCCTTTTGACGAAGAAACAAGCGACAAGGAAAGTGAAAGTTGCGATTCCGAGGAAGAAGAAGAAAGCGTTTGGTTCTGGGATCTCGGTGAAATAGACATGGCGGCTTTTGAAAAAAACGTTGGGCCATGATTTTTTTCTGCTCTTGTTTCCCGCAGAACTTAATTGTGACAGAAACTAATCGAAATCCTGAACAGAAGCAGGCAGCAGCGAATAAAATTGACAAGGACTGGCAGCCTGTAAACAACAATGACATTCATGTGTATCACAGCATTCGGCTGCTACAAGGGATAAAAGTTTTGCCTTCTGAGAGAGACTACTGGTCCACAAATCCTTTCCTTGGAGTGAAGCAAGTCCAAGACATTACCCCGAGAATTAGATTTATGAAAATAAGTCAGTATTTTCACTTCAATGATTCCAGCAAAGCAAAACCGCAAGGACACTTCGGACACGATAAACTATTTCACATCCGGCCGTTGATCAACAAGCTCACTGAACCTTTTTGTGCCCCTTACAATCCTAACAGAGAGAATGCTATAGATGAAGGTCTAGTAAAATTCAAAGGGCCTTTAGCATTTAAGAGCCGATTTCTGAAATTATCAAAAATCGGGCGTCAGTTGTGAAATTTCGAATTCCTTCATATTTTGCCCATATAATCTCTATAGTGGAGTATTTTCAAAAATAAAGTTAAAAGTTTCATCAGCGTGTTATTTTTTTCGAAATCGGGCAAAGTTTGAAATACGGCAAATTAGCATCCCTTCGGTCACGAAACTTACTAAAAATTACCCATTTTCATCTCGCTCGTAGAAAGAAACGCGATGTCTTCAATAAATGAAATGTTTACAAAATATAAACACATCCCTCTTCTTCATAATGCACTAGTTAAATTTAGATAAGTTTGAAAATTGGAAATGCCTTGGCCGTTAGAAGAAACCCCATTTCGGCAGTTTAAAAATTTAGGAAATTTCATCCAATTTCAACACAGAAGAAACCCAATTGGTACGTTAAGTTTGAATTTAAAATGAAGACTTTGTTGAAGCACAACCTTTGTAGTTTACCGTGTTAGAATATATCTGGCGGCAATGCAAAAGTACCCCGTCGAGAGACCAAAATGTGAAGGGTACTTTGACACAAGGAGAGCCTGTGAAACGAACAACGGCCGTCACGCTGAAATCAAGTCCTTTGTTAAATAATTACTTGCAACAAAGAATATGTTTTCAAAAAGCTGTACAGAAATTGCTAATAGTAGCTTATTGTCTGTTGGACTTAGTAGGATAACATTTTGTATGATTTTGTCAACTCATGTATTTTTACACATGTAGAAGTCAGGATTAGGCACATTTTGCTGTTAGTAACGTGTAATAGGAAACTGTTTACATTATTCTGCTTCGGCTACTTACAAAAATACAACAGTCAGGTAATACCAAAAGTCAGAGTATTTCTAAGCTTTAATTCATCTATTGATTGAGTTCTTAAGACAGGAAAGGCAATTACTTTAGAATTATCAAGCAAAGATGGTATAAAATTCACTTAGAAGAGGTCAAAGTTAACAGCAGACATCCGGCTGTGATTGTCGCATCGCAATATAAATATTTATGAAATTGCTATAAACTAGCAGTTTATTCTAGTCCTGAATTCGAAAAACTCGCTAAGGAGGACTTACCACAGTGATCTGATCTGCAGCGCCAGTAACTCTTTTTAAACGGAAAAAGTTGAAATCCTTGTAACTGCGTGACTCTGACAAACTAAGGCGTGATCAAACCGCGTGGGACCTGGTAACCGAGCTATCTTCCCACGCGCTACGAAGGCGAACAAGTAACAAACGACAAACAATTCCGTATTTTACCTCTGTAAATATGTAGTTCTTCAAGTTCCTAAACCAGCCGTCTAGCCAAATATACTCTCCCTGTGCTTGAAATTGGATGAAATTTTGTTAAATTTTTAAACTGCCAAAATGAGGTTTCTTCAAACGGCCGAAGCATTTCTACTTTTCAAGCTTATCTAAATTTAACTAGTGCATTATAAAGAAGAGGGATGTGTTTATATTTTGTAAACATTTCATTAATGGAGGACATCGCGTTTCTTTCTACAGGCGAGATGAAAATGGGTAATTTTTAGTAACTTTCGTGACCGAAAGGACGCTAATTTGCCGTATTTCAAACTTTGCCCGATTTAAAAAAAAATAGCACGCTGATGAAACTTTTAACGTTATTTTTGAAAATACTCAACTATAGAGATTATATGGGCAAAATATGAAGGAATTTGAAATTTCACGACTGACGCCCAATTTTTGATTATTTCAGAGATCGGCTCTTAAACAGTATATGCCGTTAAAACCTACTAAGAGAGGCATAAAGGTTTGGTTACGTGCAGAATTTATGACCCACTATGTTTCACTTTCCAAGTTTACACGGGAAGACCTAGAGCAGGAGAACCTGAATGCAGACTTGGTGCTTGAGTTGTTACTGAACTTTCTCAAGACCTAGTGGGTGGTTTTTACCACTTATTCTTCGATAGTTTTTTGTCAAGCTTTAATTTAATGAAAGCACTCAAGACAGACGGGATTTGTGCCACTACAACTAACACGCAAGAACCGAAGAGACTTCCTGACTGAAGTGAAGAACAAGAAGCTTCAAAATCGAGGGGCAACTTTCTCTATGCAGCGTGATGACATAACCGCTACCGCTTGGAAGGACTATTTTCTTACCAGCGGTTGCCAGCCAGCTGGGGACAATGTAGTTCAAAGGAGAAAGAAAGATGCCTCAATCCCTGATAGACTTGATTACCAGGCGACCCCTAGAAAATTAGACCCGGCAAGCGCGAAGAATGGACTCAGTGTGCAGCCTATCTAGGCATGCGCTGCGTCATATTACACAACATTTATTGACCCCTGTGTGACAGCCAAGCAGTCAAAAACGTTGCTATCGCCGGCACGGTCACGTCTCAGCAAACGCTTTTGGCTACATCGTTCTGGAGAGTGGGGAAATATAGTTTCTTGATAAGAGAATGGATTTTATTTCAACCAGGTAGGTTATCTGTGCTTTCTCTTCTCAGGTAGCTGTGTAGTTTCTGCTCTATTATTCTGAGTATGCCATTATTGTTCTGACCAACTTAGATAACAGTTAATTCCATGTAATTGTGTATTATCTTCTTTGTGTGCTTAGAGGTTGGACAACCAGATCTTCTTTGCTGTTTAACACATTAAGAAAATCCTTGATTTATCTATTTAGATGTTAACATTTTTGTTTTAGCAATCGCCAGAGTCGTTTCACGTGACGCTACCTGCATGTAGCTAAAGACCGTTTACTGAGGTACGTCAGTCTTGTACGCCGTTGTTTGTCATTGCAATGGTATCAAGAATAGTATCATCTTTGACAAATGCATATGCGCGCCATCTACTTTAGATGGTTTACTAGTACAGCTAGTAAGCTTATACACAGTTAATAAGTATTTGAATTTAGAAATACTATGCACAAGTATTCTCATTGTATCGCGAACAGGTCATATGAGTGTGTGCTTAACATACATGGACAGAGCGACAGACTAAGCCATTTAAGAAAAAGTGTAAGAATTTCGTTTTGTTTTTCGCTACATCATTTTTGGCCTACATGGAAAGGATATTTATTAAAAATGGAGCAGTTCGTTGTGTTCAGATTTTTTACAATAATGGTAATTTAGCGCAAACTTTAAGAGAACGGTATTTTATTATCTGAACTTATGAGCTGTGGTTTCCTTTGATTTTACACTTCTTCCAAAAAGATATTCCACCATTCCCTTGGGTGCCCATGATGATTTGCCAAGCAATTGGCATCTTGAAGTGTTAAGGGTGGAATTCTGTGAGCGACTTTCTTTGTTTTCCAATCAGGTTATACTTAGTTTTATAAAGCGCAAATGTTCCTTTTTGATGGCATGAGTCAGATGAGTTCAGCTTCAACGCAAGGAAAAGGTAACTTGGATTTCTATGGTTAAAAATGATACAACACTTTGGCGTGTGTATTTTTGCAGTTTTGAAACAAACTGGGGAGACACAAATCCCGAAACTGTATCATGATGCAAAGAAGGGAAAGCAGAATTTTTATTGCGTGTACTTCATTGTCTTGAAGGGCAGGTCAGGCGCGAAAATATATTTGCCCACTTATGACCAGATATGATGACCTTAGCTCGAAGAAACACTTTCTCGGCTCACTCTTTCCCTAAATACGAAATAACTGAAGCAAGTTCGATTCACATGGTGCCGGGTTAACTTTCATAATAGTACAACCGAAGGGCGGCTTAAAAATGTGCAAAGTTTGGATTAGGGTAGCTGTTGTGGTGCGGCAAATGTTTTTGGGTTGCGTTGTTCATTAGGCCTTGCGGACTTTGACACCTAACAATACATTTTTTTAAGGTTACTGTAGACCTTCAGGGGTGCCTTCCAGAAAGTACCTTTTTGCGCTAATTCTATATCATTGTAAAGCTAATAAACTGTAAAATCCGAAAATAACAAGATATTTTGCTATTTTTCCTTTGATAGGCACCCGCAAGCCTTTAAACGCAAAAATGACCGAGCTTGCTAAACTAAATTACCAGCCTTGGTGTTACCGCGGACATGCAAGTAGAAAAACAAAGCAAAGTATTTTCAATCTGTCATAATTTATTATAAATTCCTTGAGACTTCTCTTCAATTAGGGAAGTGCATTCAATATCCTATAGACCCAAGTGCATATTCGCACCCCTAATAAGCAGTCACAAGTTTGTTGTGGGCCTGCTGGCTCATCCCATTCACTTATTAAACCTCAAATTAATAGGGAAATTTACAGGGGGTGACTAGTCCAAGACATCTGGAGCCCTTCCCATCATTTCATGCATCACACTACACAACTTGACACCTTCTAGACCTTCTACAGAACTGTCTTTTTTAGGATGAACGGTTCTCCACGAGTTCTGACCCATAATGCTTGACACTGGTCATTTATTTCCTGAAGCAATTGAAGCTTAATTGCTCCCTTAATGCTTTCTACTTTAAGAACTTCTTTTGCAATTTCTCCTGGAATTCCCCACTTCACAGTATTCAGTAGATTTGAAATGGCTTCTTTTGGGATGGCATCTTTGCATGACTTGAGGAGCTGGGTGAAATATAAAAACACCACAATGATTATGACTTTAAAAGATGGCTGGAAAAGATCCCTGGTCAGATGTATCATTATTATATGGCTGGCTCCGCGAGCGGGCAAGATGAGTCAAATCCTGTGCTGTGATTGGCCACCCAAGCGGGCACGATGGAGCTATCTTGCCTGCTCGGGATTGCCTGTTGCCCGTCCGCTTGGCATCAATAGTTTAATCCCGAGGAGTAATGCAATCTTTTCTTCGATTTTTTGTTGTTCTGGCGGAAAATGCTGACTAAAATGTTCGGTAAACCGTGTCAACATTTACCTAAAGGAAAGGAAAGAGAATAGAATCATCCTGGTGTAGTGAAAATTTTCTTTCAGCTACAATGAATGCGAGTTGAATCGGTTTGTTGCCCTGTGTGTAGAGATTAATTTTGTTAAAGTTATTGTCTCAAGTCGAGTACTAAATTGATTAGTTCTCTAGACATGCAATGACTGTATTTAAATCATAGCATAGTGAAAGTTGCTTTAAGTGTCTAGAGCGGTTCACAAAAGTGTTTTTCTCAAGTTCACCGAAGAAGCTCTTGTTTCTAAATTAGCCGCGTCGTGCTTGTTGTAAACAACAAAATTTTATCAAAGTTTTGCCCAGTTTTTTAAGTTACCCGCTCTATTTTTCGGCTAATGTTTGCATTTAATTTCAAAATGTATTGTTTCATTCAAGAACTATCGATTGGAGGCCGAAAAATGTGTAAAAGTGTTTATTATTTACGCCACCGCGCGATCGGCTGAAAATGGCGAGTTTGCCGGATTCTATTTTAAAAAATCTTCCCGCACTTGCGAAGGTCTAATTTTTTCGCAGAGAATAATTGTATAGTCCCTTTACGCCATTATACAGGTAGAGCCTTAAGATCATTTCGGATTCCTTGTTTTCCATGACTACATGCTAATCCACAAATGCACTGAAAATGAATCTCATACCGGCCGGCTATGAAGAATTTCTTTCCGAGCAGAACAGTCTCTTGTTCTGTTTTGTTTTGTTGTTGTAGTTTTAACTTAAAGATAAAGTTATATAATAAATCCTTTATTGACCAAGCTTGTTCGGTCAAGATGGCTGGATATTGCCCTTGTTCTTTTTTTGCCTTTTTATAGACCTCGACTTTGTCTCGGTCCATAAAAAGGCAAAAAAAGAACTTGGCCAATATCCAGCCATCTTGACCGAACAAGCCTGGTCAATAACACATATATAATACCTCTCTTTATGAGTTATGCTGCTGTTGCCACCAGGGTGGGGGGTACTCTCTATGATGGACTATACAGGGAGAGGTACCTTTTTCAGGCTGGAGGTATCTGAAAGGGTAGGGATTTAACCAAATTGTGGCATCAAAACCCCAATCATTACTTGATGAACACTTTTAGGCCTTTTCTTGACATAACAGGTTTCCACAGTGACATTTTAAAAAACCTGCTAAAACCATCCTTCATTTTACCTTTAAGTATGTGGCCAGTATGTTAAGAAATGACTTTGTTCAAAACTTAAAAAAGTCTATGGAGGGGATTCATAACCATTTTAAACCTTCAGAAACATATGTTCCTGAGTCCCTTCCGTAAAATTATTTTTTTTAAAACGTTGCATTACATGTTGATTACAATTATGATCACCTATGACTTCAAATAAGGGTTTTTTAACCGAAATTAAAAAAATAATTTCAGAGGATTTTTTTTCTTGAATGAGGCTTGCAACTGACAGAAATATAATACAAAACCAACCTTTGAATTTCGTAGCCCAGCATCTTGCAATATCTGAGAGGCCTGTGGAGTTTCAACTGTTTCTCTGATGGTAGCTTCCTCAGAAACGGGTAAAAGGAGGATCTCACTTACAAGAGTTTGCTCCTCAGCTCCTCAGATGGAAACAAAGAGGCTCGTACTCCCAAGGCCACGGACCTCCTGCTTTCTGTATCGGTTGGTGTGTTATTATCAAAGTGTCGCCCCCCTAAACTGTGAGGAAACACACTGTCTAATGCGTTTATCAGGGTTGTTTTGTGTTTGCAGCAAAGAAAGGTTTGTTCCACGTTTTTTCCGAGCATTCATGTGCATCTCCTCGTTCTGTATCTGCTTAGATTTTAAGCACGTGTCCCTGAATGCATGCACTGCTTTTCCTAGCCCTACAATCTTTTGAAAGCACTTTCGGCAAACTTGAGTTGAAAGTACATCTACTTCTTCTAAGACCTCAATTCCCCCAATCTCCTTCAAGTTTTCTCACAGATTCTCGGCACTTTGGGCTGTTTTCCTCAACAAACATATGCTGTGGAAGATCTTTGCTAGCGAACAATTACAGCAACAGCAACTTTTTAGCGTCCCATTACACTTTTTTTTGGAGTTTTGCTCATGGCCGTGCTGCTATTTCTTTCCTCTGCCATAGCTCTCTCACAGCTGAGCTCTATTTTTCTTTTGGCGCCGGCCGCCATGGCAAACTCACGCTGTTAGTTCAATTTTTCACGCATATTGAATTGGCCATTTAGAGGTGGTTTTTTTATTGTTTCAACCGTAAAACAATTAGGAGCGGTATAGGTCCCAGGGTTCACCAGAGCTCTTCTCTCCCCGCTGGTGATGAACAGAAGAGCTCTGGAGTCGAGAATGAGATTACATCATTGTGAGGAAGAGAGACTGGGTTGAGTGGTTGTCCATGATGGACGTATGTTAGCAAGCTCGCTCTAGAGAGGGACACAAAATTCTAAACAAAATGTGACTTCAGACATGTATGCCTAGAATGGGAAGGAGGAAAAGAAACAAGGTCAGTAGTTCATCCAGTTTTGAGGGTAATACAACAGTCCTGCAAGAGAAAGACGAAGAGTGGGACACAGAATCATCTGCAATAATGGAGGATGACAACGCGAGTGAAACTCCTTCACTAATGGAAATATAGAAGGTTTTAACGCAAATCAAAACAAATACGAAAAAGCTGGTCGTAGACGTGGAATCCCTTAAAGGAAATTACAAAGAGCTAAAAGAAACTTTGCAAAATACCAAAGGACAAGTCGACACTCTTGTCAAAGAAAATAATGGCTTAAAAAGGGGAGTAAAATCACTGGAGGAGCAGCTATTGGAGTCCAAGAAAGAGGTGGAAGAGTTGGATGAAAGACTGAATGATATCGAAGCCAACCATGATGACCTTGAGCAATATACCCGAAAGTTCAATCTGGTTATACACGGAATACCTGAACATGAAGAAGAAGATAATGTAGCGAATATTGTTACATTAGGAAAACTTCTAAAAGTAAATTTAACACCAGGTGACACAGGCATTGTGCATCGAATGAACATGAAAAGCAAAGACACGCCCCGACCTATCATCGCCAGATTTAGTAATTATAACACAAAGAGCAAACTGTACAAAGCTACATTCAATCTTCGAAATGCTGACTTGAAAGTTGTAGGAGCAGAGAAGGTATTTATTAATTTATTATTATTTATTTATGTATTATTATTTTTCTCTCTTAGGCCCTGTTTACAAGCAGGTAGGGTAACCCTAGTGCTAGGGTTACCCTAGCAGGAGGGTTACCCTAGCACTCTCACATTTCTTCTTTTGTTCATCGACGTGTTTACAAGGCAGCTAGGGTTACCCTAGCACTAGGGTAACCCTAGCTGCCTTGTAAACGCTCCGCTAGGGATAACTTGCCTACCTGGGACAACGTTTTACTTGTTTCCAGACCCTTTGAATGTTGATAACAAACAGCCATCATGACAGACTGCTTACACCCTGTGGGGCTGGCCGCGGGGCTAAATGGAGATAAACTTTGCCAGAAACCAAAAATATTTCGAATGCAAGGTCGGCGAGTTCTCTTGTATTTCGTTCCTCCACACCCAAGCACACAATGAGTCAAATCAAACATCCCGACTGGACAAAAATAATGACTCGCAATCTGGTGAAAACTATCAAGTGATCATGATTCAGATTTGATCCACAAAAAGGGCAAAGAGGAGAAAAAGACAAATTGAGTGTGGTCCGATGACAAGGTAGAAGAGATGCACAAGTTTGTGCGAGACAAATCGACCTATGACTTTCATCTTCGTTGACTAATTCTCGCATTCGAGCGAGTGCTTTACTGGTATTCCATAGCCGCGTTTAACATGGCAACTTTCTGTTGCTTTCTAGAACTGAGAAGGCAACACAGCTTAACTCCATGGCACTGATAAACAGCTATAACTGGAAGCAACGACAGTAGAATCGAAGTAACTGCCAGAATCCTTCCCTTGTCGGCCATTTTGTTTGCAATGCGTGCGGTTTAAGTTGTCCTGGGTGGTATGGTAACCCTACCTGTGAAATTTTGCTTGTAAACCCGGGCTATCTTTGACCCGCCTGCTAGGTTAACCCTAGCACTAGGGTTACCCTCCCTGCTTGTAAACAGGGTCTTAGGTTGCACATTTCGATAAAGACAACATTCTTACTCTCTTGAACAAACAATTACACCATTCAAACATTGAAGAGACTGGTGTGAAAAATGCAAGCAGAGGGATTAGTCACATGCAATAAAAGCATATAAATAACAAACTTACAAGTGAGCCCATTGGGTCCTGATAATCCCTGATATCTTACCACGGCCAGAACGACCTTCTTGATGCACTCAGGGAACACAAATGTGAATTGTTCCCCCCGGAAATTGGCCTTTGCCAATTTTACATCCATGCTGAACATAAAATATCAGAATTCATGTAAAAATAAACAATATGAGGATCAGTAGCAGTGAATAAGATAATGATTTAACTAACTTTCTGTCATGGTCTCCCTGTGCATTTACATTATATAGTAATTGCATGCGCAAACATAGATGGAATAAAAACGTGTTTGTAGTGGACTGCCATCTTGTCTACGTGTGTTCTCGGAACTCTCGTCAGTGCATGACAATTTTGGCGACGAGGATGGGATCTTAAGGGATATTTTACCGCGAAAAAGTGAAGACATTCCTAAACAAGATCCACACGACATTTCGAGATGCCCACCGAGGCTGGTGAGGCGCCGAATCCCGTTCGTTACATAGGAAAAGTTCAGACGTTCACAGTGGGAGCTGACTTTGAGGCTTATGCAGAACAGCTAGAATTTTTCTTCATGGCCAATGGAGTGACCGACTCAAAACAGAAGAAAGCCGTCCTGTTGAACGGCAAGATCGTAGAGTATCTCCAAAAGCAATTGAAGCTCCAGAAATTGGCTTTAGTTGCCAGGTAAGAGTTTGACAACCGAGTGCGTAACACAGGAGAAACGTTGAGTCAGTATGTTGCTGTTGTGAAGCATCTAGCTACGGATTGCAAGTTTAATGGTGCCGTGCATTTGGAAAGGCTCAGAGATAGATTGGTTTCGGGTATTCGAGATAAGAGTATAATGTCAGAGCTTTTGAAACTCAAACTCGAGGAACTGACATTTGACATTGCTGTAGGGAAGTGCATCGCTATTGAGCAATCTTACATGATGTTGAAGTTCTTCAGGGGGTAAAGAACCCAGTCGATTTGTTATCCAAGTCTAGACCACGCAAGAAACCTAAACCTAAGGGAGAAGCTAAGCCTTCATAGAAAAAGGGTTCCCCTTCCTCTAAAGAGCGGGGTGATCAAAAATGCTACCGCTGTTTGGGAAATCATAATCATAAAAGTTTTCCATTCAAAAAGGAAAAATGTCACCACTGTAACAAGAACGGCCACAAGGGCTTGTAAATCCAAGAAAAGGGAGACACAAGCTGTCCATCCCCCGTTAAATTATGTGGACAGTGATGGCGGGACAGCGATGATTATTTGGGATCCCTAGAGGTTTATAATGTGAGCGACAAGGATCATGTTATTTGGGTCAGCCCCGAAGTACAGGGAAAGGTGGTCAAGATGGAATTAGACACAGGATCAGCTGTGTCTGTACTCTCATATAAACAGTGTAAGGAACATTTTGGTCACGTGAAGCTTTCAAAGAGCCTTGCTACACTTAAAGCCTACACTGGGCAGAAAATCACACGTAAAGAGAGATGAAGTGTAATGTTAAGTTTTAAGTGTATCTGAGAGATTTTTTTTTATTTGCTTGATTGAATCTTTGTGTTGTTCTCGTATGAAAGTCGAAAAAATAAATTCGCTATTGATTTTTCTTTCCCTTGTTTGAGGCGGACAAATAAGTGTTATTTCACTTGCGGTTGTGTACAAAACCGTGCAAGGTGGGAAACTGGGGATAGTGGGCCTGTGACGTCAATACAAGAATGCTGCTTTCTTTCGCGGGTTTCAGTGTTTTTGTTGTACGAAGGAAGAAATCATGGTGCTGTTTTGTGTTGTGCACGGCTGTAGCGACAAGAAAGACGAAAAAAAGGGGATTTACATCCACCAAATTCCCTTCTACGGTAATACAAGATCGGAAGCCGTGAAAAGGAGATGAAAATGGATTTCATTCGCGAATGAAAGTCGGAAACACTGGACCCCAAGCAAGTATTCGGTGGTGTTCTCGATGCATCGCAAAGAAGATTTCACTTGCACGTATTCTTTCAACTAACAGTGCTATCAGAAGCGACTGAAGCGTGTTGAAGTTGGTGTTTTGCCCGTTCCTTGATTTTATCGACCGAAGGTTGAGCAAGAATATTCAACTAGAGATCGTTGTTTGCATCGCCGTTTGGTAAGATTTATCTCACATCTCATAGTTGAAATGTGTGCAATTGATCAAAGTTTATAGATGTTGTGCTTTCGATTAACCTTAACTCATGGAAGTTCAGTAAGTATAACAGTACACTGATTTTAATTCTCACATAAGCATAAGCTTGACTGTATGCGCATGGTTTATTACAGCTTTGTTATTATTACTACCCTCATTATTTTAGTGATTTGTCTTTCTCTACAGCTTGTCATTAGCAATGGAACTTTTTATAACATGTGAAGAAGCAGCCTTCACACCGTCCTTAAAGGATGAGTAGAGATTCATGGGTTCACTTTTAGAACGAAGAATTTGTTGGATTTGAAGATAATGAATTTTAATGTGATGTCAAGTTCAACTACTGGTTGAATACTTACAGAACATTGCAACCGTTTAATTCTTTTAGTAATAAAGACCTATTTCTCTGGTTCCTAGAACATCCTTATATATAAATTCATCCTTGCAAATAAATATGCTGTTGTTCAAACCTTTGGAATGCCCATTATTGTATTTTCAGTAAAAGCTATCCTTGTTTAGAAACTGGCCAAGAACATTTCTGCCATAGGAGTCCCAGAGAAGTAAGGGAGGGAGGAGGAAGAAACTAGGTAAATCAGTTACTAGGAATTGCAGATCATGCCAAGTTGTTAGACCCTAAAAAGGCCTAAAGGCTGAATCTTGAATTATCATAAAAAGACTGGTTCAGATACGGGAATGGCATGCTGCAAAAATAAATAATTGTTTCCAATGTTGTCATCATGAAATAATCCTTTTTATTTAAAATATGCTAATAAAAGCATATTTAACATTATTCCATGAGCGTGCATTGGATATTAGATGACATATAGGCAAGGAGGCGCTACGCTCCTCATTGGCTATAATCATCTCATATCCAACAAGCTCAAGTGGAATAATTCTTTTATTAAAAACAATCAAGACATATTGCTAGGTGTTATTGATTTTGCGTTGAAAGTACAAACAGGAGACTATTTAATGGTCACTATTTGTTGGGCATGGTTTAATGTCTCATATACCTGCATGGTCACAAAGCCAGTCAAATACCTGAAATTCCATACTACAAGGATCCTGTTTTTAATAAAAAGGTAATTTCAAGTAATGTTTTCTGATGATCAACAAATTTTAAAATGATATTTTTCCAGAAAAAAAGCCCTCACATTAAATAAGCATGTTTTCATTTATGCCAAATTAAGAGTCAAATTAAGAGTCATTGTCTCATTCTCTCATTCAATCATTGATGGGGGTTCGGCCGATTTCCTTCAAACTTTCACCATTTAATGTCTGTCCGAAATGATAATGAATGATGCTATTTACCAATTCTCCTGCTGTTGCGTGTCGTAGTTTGACCACCCTCGCTAGTTTTGACCCTCACTGACCCTGATGTCATGCAATGCAGAATTTGAAGCGCAATAAAATATATTTCGCGTCATTTCTGGGAACTCGTATCGATTGCTTGTATTTTTTACCGTCTAAAAAACGTTGTTAACGGAAAATATCCCGACTTAACATAAAACTTAATTTTTAATAGAATTTTGCAATTTCCTTGCGATCGCGAAAATGTCTTAGGCCAAATGTGAGGCAATTTCGAAACTGCTTTTCTCAGTGGTGCGACGTTCCTTTCCGGAAATTTCAAGATATTTTTTAAGCAAAACATCTCTTCTCCCAAAATCAGCAAACTCTAACTTGAGCCATTAAAATGCGTTTGCATGAGCCACGCTCGAGGTCAAAGATGATTCGGTGTTTTTGCTAATAAAGTTCCACAGCGGGCTTTTCGTTATTTCATCTTCTTCTTCTTTTTTTGTTTTTTGTTTTTGGATAAGCTTGATGAAACTATCCTACCTCTCCGAAGTAACACTTTCCAGGAAGATTTAGTTGAGTGTCGCTTTGGGCAGGAATAACATCAAATTGGTGTTAGCTCACACTTGATTTGATTAAGCGTGGCAATTTTATCAAACGTGATCATAAACAGAACACATTTCTCGCTTCTTTTAACATTTGCATTTTAAACTTGGTAACAACCAGCTTTTCCTCGATACTAGATTAAGTCTTGGAGTCAGTCTATTGTCGATAATTTTCCACCCAGAGAAGGGAGTTCCTGCCATGACCACTGCGAGACTCCAGTGATATGCATTGTTCTTGCCTGGTTTCAATTACAAGATAGAGTATAAGAACCAACTTGAACTGTAAGATGGTAAACTAACAGCACCAGCAGAGCATCAGGGCCGCAAATGAGAAGGGTAGACAGCATCGTCAGTTAGAGGTTGGCGACTCGGTGATGTCACAAGATTATTGCAGGGATCTGAAGTAGCGTCCAGGGCTGATGGTCAGCAAGACTTGTCTACTGATGTACGAGGTGCAGGTGGCACCAGGAATTGTTTGGCGTTGACATATTGACCAGTTGAAGCCAACGGCAATTGAGCACACTGTTGAAGTCACTGACACAGACGCTGCTGAGGTCAGCCAACGCCAAGTGGCTACCACACCACCAGCGCCAATCCAACTGAGTGCTCCACCCAACGTGGTTGGTACAGTTCCAGAGAATCCTGACGTGGACCAACCGGGGATGGTTCCTGATTCAGCACCTACAGTCCCTGAAGCTCCTGAAGTGCCCCCAGTCAGTCCTACGGTCTATGAGGGGCGGTACCCTCAGAGAGTGCGCAGGGTACCACAGAGCCTTGATCTCTGAACAATTTTTTTGTTTTCTCGTTTTTCTTAGAGACTAGGGGTTACCGGACACTGTTAGGTGATTAAGAGCGAATGTCTGGAAATATCAAGCAACCGACGGTCACGGCCAAAATTTAGTTTTTGCTAAGATTTGGTTTGTTGATGGGTTTTACCGTCTAAACAAATGTGATGTTGTTTGTTTTTCGAAATACCGCCTAAATTTTGAAAAAAAAGTCGAAAATCTGTTTAGGCTGATGACGGCTTCAATTACACACAAAATCATAGCCAAATTGGTAGCTCCCAAAATGTCTACCGCATGCGAACAGGGAATAAAGTTATTGAAACTCTCTTGTAATGTATTGATTAAAGAGACCTTTTGTAAGTATTTTGCAGCAAAATTGAGTCCTGATAATGATCTGGGATGGAATCATTCAAAATTAAAAATTCATCTTGTACTATCGGCCGTGCAAAATGGGATTTTACTCTGGAAACGCTACGAGGATTTTAACAATGTGGCACATGCTTGCTCTGTCTATAATTCCACCTGCATGGACACAACATGTTATTCTAAAACTTGTGTCAAATTTGTCTTGGGTAATTGTATCTACGCTTCGTACGGCCGAGGTAAAGTTGAATAAAATCTCCTAATTACCGTGGCCTTGAGTAAACAACTTCGCTATTGACACGTTTCTGTTTTTGGTCAGCAATTTTCCCACCGCCGTCAACTTAATGAACACAATTACAAAAGATAGAAAAAAAAACCGACCGTCTACCTTTGTTTAGGGTCTTTGCAAAACATCTTGCGCGTTTGTAGGAATATTGAAGAAAAATGAGCTGTGGCGAGTGTCGACCTGCATTTATGGCAACGTGAAATTCAATCCTCGCCAAAGTCGGTCTCTTTATACAAATTGACTGCTGAAGATCTCTTATCAATAATTCAAGAAAAACTACCGGTTTTATTGAAAGTTTCCTCAAGTCTACCTCGTCGTTCCCCCCTCCCTTTTTTTTTTCTTTGTGTGTTATGAATGAAACAAATGGTATTCCCACGGAAGTTATTTTATTGCGTGACACACTCAACACCGTGACAGCGATATGCGAGCAATTATTAATTGCATCTAACTTTTAATGAGGAGAGAAAAATGCCGGCAAATAATTTTTTCTGGTTCATTTATCTACTAACATGATTATTTTATATTTACGATGAGAGTAAAAGAAAAGAAAAACAAAAGATAAACAAAGCAATTTCCTATGGATTCGCCGCCGGGATTTGGAGGTTTGTCCTATGAATGCAGGTTCACAAGTTTGCAAGTTTCATTTTTTTTGGCAGGTTTAGACTGCAGGTTTCGTTCCGTTTCTTTGACGACAGTTTTTAGTTTCTTGAGTAGAATTTGTACCTAGGAATAAAAGTTTAAAAATAGAGTCTGCAAATTGCTGCACGCTTGCGGTTTAATGTACTGCACGCTCGCGATTTGAAATTTGTTTGCTTAATCCTTGCGTGGGAAAATCTTTAAGAGGAAGCCCTTTTCGCAGTAAGTAGCCGGGCTGTAAAGATGTAAAGAACTGTGCTCTGGAGCTATGAACAGTGACTGCTCGTTTCTTGCGATTACAGGAGGCCATTGTGGCTCAGACTCAAAAGATAGAGGCAGATCAGTCGATTGTGTTCCTTTGCTTAGTTGTGATAGGGATATAAGCGCTCATAAATCAGCATTCACGCTGAGTGACGTCGATAATGAAGTGGACCTAATCTTGTCAAGGGCGTCCATCTTTTCCACTCCAGCAAACATATCTCACCTGCTGATATGTCCTGCACATCGTGCAGCGCTTGGTATCGGATGGAGACGTTCAGCCAATGAGAGATGCAGAATACCCGTCATATTATCGCATCATAGTGATGACGTCGTCAAGAAACCTAAAGCGGAGAGAGGGCTCAGCAAAGCTGACTCTCAGCTCGTGCTGAAGGAAAGTGGCACTTTCCTTCCTGTGGGATCAGGTGAAATTGAAACCTTCTGCTTTAATATTTAGTTGAGTTTTATATTTCGGTTATTTCTACAACCGAGCCTTTTTTTTCCATTCTCAATATCTCCTACTAATATGGGGTGCGGCTGCCAAGTAGGTTTATTTAATTCAACATACTTACTTGAGAGATGCCAGCCATTTACGAATTGATTACCCTTCCTTGTTCCAGGGGTGTGCCCAAAATGCAGAAAAATGCTTTGTACTTTGAAACCTAAGAGGGAGTTGCAGCCGCAAGTGACTGTGGACGAGAGTGAGTTCTCACTTTCACAGATAGGAAACTTGAGTCTGGTAAGCAATGCTGGATATGTCACTGATAAGTACAGTGGTCATGGGTAATCAGTGGCAACAACAAGCAACCCCGCAGAAATATATTGTGTCTTTTGCGGGTTTACACCAACAAGCTGTACCAGAGTTTTTTTAACTCCTACTTTTTTGGGAGTTAATTAATGTTAGGGCCATTTATACGGAAGAAAATATGACGCGTCTTAATTTCTTCCGTATGAAATATCCTAATTGACGGAAAGGCACAGTAGAGATATTTTACCTGATTCTTAACCGTCTAGGAAGAGTTTGCCTCGATTACCCAAAACCCGGAATATGGATTTTGGATACTGATTTCAGACAGAAAAGTGATTTCTAGTATAAATTTGACAATTTGAGAAACAAGACATTGCGTGCTAGATGAGAGCTTACACTTGAACGCAGCAGATAAAGAGCGCATCTGGTAACTACGTACCTTTATTTTTGTCATAGAATGCGGAGACAAGCACCACTACCTTCAGGAGTCCTGTCGCTGAGAGCACCCCAACAAGGTTCTATACTGCGGACTCCACATTCAGAACTCCAGCAGAAAGCGCTCCAGATAAACCTCTCGACAAGCTTAATGCATTCCTAGGAAGTAGAGATATAAGTCCAGTGAGAAGTGTTATGACGAGGCAGTGGGAGGATGCGAGTGAACGAACCACACGTCGCCACGTGCGCAAGGCGCGACAGGCGGTTACTGCCGTCCTCGATGAAATTGCCCCTAATCAGCTGCATCATTTGTGGAAGGCCATTGCTTCAAAGCCTTTAGAGCCCCAAAACTCAAGTGAAGAGGATGATGATGTCGACAATGTGCTGATGGAGGCATTGACGGAGTGCTACGTAAACGCTAATAGATGGGACACTAAACGGCAAATCTTGTCCATAATGGCAGACAAAGTCTCATATCGCACCCTGTTGAGATGGATCCCTAACTTATCAAGATATCGCTTTACTGTTGCTAGAAAGCACATCCTTGCCCAGGGCAGAGGAGTTCCAGAAGTCCCTCAGCAACGAACAAGAATGGCGGTATCACAGGCAAAACTGGACCACTTTCTGGATTTTATTACAAGTCCACTAATTATTCAAGACCTCCCGTTCGGCGAAAAAGACATAAAGCTCTCGTCAAAACAAGTCATTACAGTGCCGAATGTCGTCCGTCTCATGATACCAGAATCCATAGTAACACAGTACCAAACATATGCTGAAGAATGTGGGCTCACGCCATTAAGTCGCAGTACATTGCTGAGAATCTTATCGGTGTGTTCTGCCTCTGTCCGCAAGTCACTGCAGGGACTAGATTACATCAGTGCAACAGGTTTTTACCTCTTTTTATTAGCATGTGTCCTTCCTTGTACATGGGAATATGCTTTTATCCAGAAGGCGTGTCAGAGTAATTAGGTAGACCTAGGGTGATGACTTGAAATCAAGGGTTTCGGGCTGAAGTCCCACTGAATACCTTTATCTGGAGTTGTTTATCTGTAAACCCGATCTCATCTCCTCTGTAACGCTTGTAAATAGCCAATTGACAGACCCTCTCCCAATTGTTGGTTTTCACATGACGTGATAAAAAAACTGAAATTCATAACTAAACACGATTTTGAGTTTTATCTCCATCAGATAAAAGAAAATATAAATTTCTATCGGCTTGCTTGTTTTCAGCAGGATAGCATTCTTTGTTTTGAAAATAGAGCAGTTTGAATTTTAGATTTTTGCACAGTGCGTGACAGAAGGATTGCTGCTCTAAACATGTCACGTACATGAAAACATCGATTTGCCGCGTGTTTTTTTAGGTCTGATCAGCTAACATGTAATAGAGGCGTCTATGTCAGTGCGTGAAAGTTCAGCAGAGAGAAGAAAGGCTTTCAAATAGCCAAGGTAAACTCCAGATGTTTTTGCTGGTATCTGGCCCGCCATGTTGGTGCCCCTCAGACGAGGAACCAATATGGCGTCCCATGCTAAACTCTTTAATTTTCCGTGGTACATTTTCTCAAATAACTCGATTATAAGATATCGCAAAGCTCTGTGGCGTTCACACGTTGTTTATGTATCACTCTTCTACAACATATCATTTTCTTGACTTTAGCTATTCAATGGCTGAGAATTTAATTTTTTTACTTGCCGACGATATGTGAGGTGAAAACCACCAATTGGGGTTCTTAGTCCTGTTATGTTGTGTGTAAAGTATTTCTTTACCTCTGTTTTATCGTCCCCGAGAAACCTCTCACGGGGAGAGGCCAATAAAGTATTAAGTTATTCGGATCTGTTTAATCAAACTAAGCAATTATGATCGTCAACGTTTATTAGGTGCCCAGGCTTTTGACGACTTGATTACGTCTTTGGAGACGCTGGGAGATGTTACAGGAATGACGTGGGTGAAAGAGCAAACGGACCTTCTCAAATCAGCAAAACGTTACCTCAAGAGTGATTATAAGGTAATGTCGCGATATCTAGGCTTTGAGATTGTGCTAGCACAATTCTGGCATAATTCGCCACTACGAGTACAACTTTTATTTATGGAGTATTTCTAAAAAAAAGTGCAGCCGGCATAATTAACATTTTATGTTTGTTTTGGAGCAATCTCCTCGCCAAGGTCCTTCTCTTATATGGCGGAGCAAGAGCATACTGACCATTTCAAACACCCGCGATGTTACTATGTGGCTTTGAAGATGATTGCTTGTACAGAGACACACACATGCGCAGCAAGACGGGAAGAACAAAATCCTGTCATGACCAATCTCGTCCCCAGATCCCGCGCGCGTTTTAGGCCAGTGGAGGCCACACGCCCACCGGCTCTAGGCTAATCAAAACCCCGATGCCAAGATCTGGCTTCCGGTTTAAAGGCAGATACTGCTGACCATCGTACAATTTTAGAAAAAAAAAACCTGCTAGTTACCCCATCTCTCAAAACGAATATCATGAAATTTTGAATAGTCTACAGAGGGGCAATTATATGGAACCTTTTACCAGGAGTGCTGCAACGCAGTATCCCTAGAGAGTTTTATTAAAAGGATTCACATGTCGAATGCGATTGAAGATACTGATTTTAACAACCTGTACAGAAAGAATTTTTTGATGTTTTGATCGTTTCGTTATCGAAACACCTGCGACATTGTTTAGAAGATCTTATCTAAAAGTGCTTTCAGAATTTTTTTAAGTGTTTTAGTCTAGACTTTAGCGTTGTTAACTTATCTTAGTCGAATCATTTGTGAAATTGTATATCCTCTTTTATCAGCTACCTTGGTACTCTTTTTATGCACGACCCCTCAAGCTACCTAGCTTTAACCCTCATCGTGTTTAATTAAATAAAGGTTTTGATTGATTGAGAACGCAGCCTCGGGAAAGAGTTTGTGTCGTGACGGAATCGGCGTAACTCAGAGGTCCTTGTTTCACGTTCGCCTGAGTAAGGGTAACTCGAGCTCTGGGAACGAAATTTCTTTTAAAGCCCCAAAGTAAGGCATTCCCTCTTTTTTTTTTATCACGCCAGAATTTTTGGGCATGATACCAATATTGCAATACAAGCGCCTTTTTAAAGATTATTTGGAACTATTACTGATGTTATGAAAGACTAGGTTACCTGTCCGAGACAATAACTAATAAGGCAACAATTTGTACATATATTCTGCACTTAAAAAGGGTTAAACATAGCTTTAAACATGGGAAAGTAAAGCTAGACTTAAGGATTTGTAAGTCCTTTGGAATTTCTAATTTGTTTGTTTGAAATCATTGTTGAACAGGTACACATTTCCAAAGAATCATGCATCCCCGACCATTGTAGGCCTTACGCCCTCAGCGATCCCAACGATCCTGAGTTTCAAGCGAAATGTAGTCACAAGCATCTTGACCTATGCGATCGCTGCAATAATCTCAAGACCGTGCTAAACAACATCGACGAGGCTATCTCGCAAATGCCGGCCAACAATGCTGACGTCATTGAGGAACTGACATTCGTGACTAGCCAAGCGAAACAAGCTATACATGCATGGAAAGCGCACATTCTGAGAAACGTTAACCAGGACGAAGCACGCACCGATGCCCTTGAAATGCTAGAGGAAACATCAGTACTTCTGGTTCAAGACTGGGCCATGAAGTTTCTTCCCAGGAAATACAGAGAAAGCCAAACCGATTGGTTTGGAAAACGAGGAATCTCGTGGCACATTACAGTGGCGATCCATAGGGCTGCACTCGACCAAGAATTCCATACAATGACATTCGTTCACGTATTTCAGAGCTGCAATCAGGATAGTTGCACCGTTCTCTCCATCATGAAGGATGTGGTATCAAAACTGAGGAAAGAGCTCCCAAATCTGGAATCTGTCTACTACCGTCAAGATAACGCTGGGTGTTATCACTGTGGGGCGTCTATCGCAGGGGCAAGCCTAATTGGCAAAGACACTGGTGTGTTTGTTCGACGCATGGATTTCTCAGATCCGCAAGGTGGTAAAGGCGCTCGCGATCGAAAGGCGGCCTCTATCAAATCGCATATGAGAATCCACCTGAATACGGGCAATAACATCGAGACTGGGCGGGAAATGGTAGCTGCAATGTTGTCTTCTGGCGGAATACCTGGTGTCAATGCAACATTAGCAATCCCTCCAACATTCCCTCGACCAGTAAGTGCCAAACTGGAGGGTGTTAGTGCTATTTCCAACATCGAGTATACAGAAGACCACTTACGGGTGTGCCGGGCGTATGGGATCGGGCCTGGAAAAATAGTTCCGTTATCCAAAACGGGCATAGGAAATGAGATGACCATCCCCGATCTCAGTGACGACATCGCTGAATCTGATCAGCTGTCTGACGCACACTTCATACCAACGAAGGGAAAGACCCGTCATCCCAAAGAGAGTTCACTACAGCAATGTCAGGAGACAGCAGATGCATTGAGCTGTCTGTACTCATGCCCTGAAGAAGGATGTATGAAAACATATCAGCGTTTCTCAGCCCTTCAACACCACCTGGACTGCGGTAGACACGCGCGTGCGCTTGAACACGAGACCCTATTAGACAAGGCAGCGCATGGATATTCAGACAGGTTACAGGGACAATCAGGAGGTTTCCCAGAACTACCACCAGCAGCACTTCCTAACAGTGGAGCACAACCGAGCTTACCGATGGGCTGGGCCCTAAAATCAAGTCAAGGTCGGAGAACAAAACGCTTTACAGATAAACAGAAAAACTACTTGTTCACTAAGTTCTCTATCGGAGAGGCTACCGGCCAGAAAGCTGATCCTGCGTTAGTAGCTAAGGCTATGATGACTGCAAGGAATTTTGACGGAGAGCGGTTGTTTACAAGTTCCGAGTTCCTGACAAGCCAACAGGTTGCAAGCTACTTTTCAAGGTTAGCTTCCAAACGCACTCTAAATGACCACGAGCGCGAGAAGGAGGACAGTGACATGGACATAAATCAGAGAGAAGCAGCAGAGAATGAGGATGCTTTTAGTGGTTTACGAAGCGATATTCTTGGGCAATTAGCAATCTCCCATCCCATATACTATGACTGTTATAACTTGTGTGAATTGATCAAGAACGGGAAGATTTCAAATTTCGCTATACCTGTTCTCCAAGACATTTGCAGGCACTTTGAGATTCCTTTAGCTGACATAACAAAGCGAAGAAAGGCCCCGTATATTGACAGGATTGTGGCTTACTGCAAAGATTGCCCCTGCCATAGTGATGCATAAAGTTTGCACATGTTAATTTTGAGACGTTTCAGGTAGCTCATCGTTCTTATGAGTTCAGTAAAATACCGTTAAGGTTTTCCTTTGTGACCATGGGCCTTGCCTGTGTAGAGTTGCTACAGTATGTTAGATGTATTCTTTTAAAATAACAAGAGGCAGATTTTTTAAATCGTCTTGCAAGAAAGAATTGTGTACATGTGCATGGAATAAAATCAATCCCAACGTGTGATCCGCAAAAGCCCATCACCAATAAACCCTATTTTTCCTACCCCTCCCACGGTATAGAATTAGTGTCACGCAATGAAACATGACACCGCAATTGGTGTGTTACCACTCGTCTTCTGTGAAATAGTTCTGTCAATTCTGGTATATAACTGATCAGAACTTGAAAGTAAGCAAAAATGGTTCTTCAAGTTTCACTGAGGGCCTTCTGCGGATATCTTGCACTTCACGGACAGTAATTTAGAAGATTTTGCGTGCGAATTCCACGTGCCCATCCAGTCGTGAACTTTTATAAAGTAAATACAATGTAGCTCAAGTCGGTCAACGTTTTTCTATCGCAGTCGCCACAATCTATTTTCCTTGAATATACCTTCAAACACACAAGAAGCTTTGCAAAGACCTTAAGCAAAGGTACGTTGTGGTTATCCTGCTTTGTTTTGAAATTACATGCAAGTTTTCAGTGCGGTGGAAAATAAATCTCAGCGAGAAGAGAATCGCGGGGGGCGATTTGTTTACTTCAAGATGCGATTTTTTAGAAGATTTTCTCGAACTTTACGTCGCTCGTACAAAGCGTAGATAAAATAACCCAAGACGAATTTTACTTATGTTTTAGAATATCATCTCATTTGCCTACAACTGGAATTTCAGACAGAATCAGCTTGTGCCACATGGCTAAATCCTTCCTCGCGTTTCCAGGATAAAATTGTATTTCGCGTAGCGGGAAGTACAAAGTCGTTCTAAATATTGAAAGCTTTCTTTTCAGATCGTGGTTAGAACTGAAATTTTCCTGCAAAGTATTTACTTAAGGCCACTTCAATCTATTCATGATTACAGAGTTTGAATAAAAATTACTTTGTTCGTACGCGAAGCAAGTTTTCGGACCAGCCAATTTTGCTTGTAGCTTTTCGTGTCTTTGAGACCGCCGACAGCCAAAATAAATTTTCTTAAATTTTTGAAAATTCCGGCGGGATTTCGAAAAACGAACTACACCATGTTTATTAAGATGATAATACCTACCAACAAACCAAAGCACATTGAAAATTAAATTTTGAGCGTGACCGAGAATTTTTGATTTTGCTCGATATTAATGGACATTCGCTCTTAAGTTGTTTCCTTGAGACTATCTTAGGCTCAGTTACAAACCAGGGACATACTACTTTTGTGTGGAGGAAATGTTATGGTCTCCCTCTGCATTTACCATATATAGTAATTGCATGCGCACGTATAGATGGAATAAGAACGTGTTTGTAGTGAACCCCCATCTTGTCTACGTGTGTTCTCAGAACTTTCGTCAGTACATGACACTTTCCTTGAGTTTATCACACAAAATTATTTGCCTATTGCAGTGAAACGATTTGCCACAATTTCTCACAAGGTTATATATGCAAGGTAACAATTGCCATTGCATAAAAGAATGAATTGGGAGATGGAAGGAGACAACACATTTTATTTCTGGTGATGAATCACTATTTCAATAAAAATTGTTCGCTCACCCACATTCTCTCAAACAGTCGTCAATACATGCAGTGCCACATCCGTTCGGCCGTTTCATTTGGTTTTCTCACTGCAGTGCAAAGTAGATAAGAAAGTCTTTGAGGTGCTTGTCCAAATCTAAGCGCAAAATGGGTACAGCATGCTAAGATAACTTCTGAAAAATTTCCTTTGGAAAAAGTCGAGATGGCAATTCTAAAATACCTCCCCATTCTGCTCGAATTTAGCATTTCAATTGAGAAACGCAGCTTCAAAATGCCAAAACTGGCAGCCATCTTTGTTTTGGGAAACAGACATGAATAGAGGACCGCTGAATAGAAGAGTCGAATTGCACCTTTGTGGGCTCCCGCAGTCACTTTCCTTAGAAACGGAAATGAGAATTTCCCTTTTAACTTCCGGTAAACCAAGCAACTTTCAAGTTGATTTTTTCGCTAATGCGAAGATAAATTCAAATAAGAAAATTAGTTTTCTATATTACGGTATCTAAACTTAAGGAACAAAGAATTTTTGGGCCAAAAGAAAATGTTGAAAAACTGCCGGTGCATATACCTTAATTTTATTGATTGCCCTTTCCACATGAATTCACAAACCCGCAATCTGTTGTGTAGCAACCTCATCCTCTGGTGACATCTGTGCAGCCTGTCCATGAAATGGGGGGATGTTGAGAGAAACACCAAGTGGTAACAGATCTGCAATAGTAAACCCTTTACCTTCCATGACACTGTCATCAAAGGGCAAATCAAGGAAACCAGACCTTTCAAGTATTCATTATAGTTGCTGAACAGTTCACTGTTCAGCAGCAAACTGCTAGGCATCTGACATTTTACTTTAGTACAGTCAATAATGACTCTGGTGCTCTAATATTTGTTTTTGAAATCTTAGGGCATTAAGCAATCAACTTCCACTCTTGTCGACCATATGTCAATTGTTCCAAAACGCAGAAACAAAATTTATCCAGGAAATGAAAGTTCTGCTTACAGTAGACTGCAAAACTCCGAACAGAAACGATAGGTGTTTTTCGGAAGAGCTTGCCTAAGCCGACACATGATCATAAAAAACTCTTACCCTTACTTTGGTAGTGTTGCTTTTACGCTGTCATCTTCCGAACACCAAAAACGAATAGTAAGTAAGTAAGTAAGTAAGTAAAACCGTTATTTTGACACGATGAGTATTTAAGCTATGCAGCTTGTGGGGTCGTGTAAATAATATAACAGATACATAAACAATAACTGTAACAAAATTGTAAAGTAAAATAAGACTTATGCCTTCTTATATGTACAAACATGACATTGAAATATTCTTGTCTTCTTCCCCAGGTTTAGAGAAATTAAATGTTGGTTGAAAGACTTTGACATTCAGAATCCAGTATAGAAAGAAATGGATTGATCCTCAGATAGATTATCTAAGCAGAACACAGGTTTCTTTCACTTTGAACATTTGTCATTCAGATTAGCAATATGTTTTCGCTGATTGTCAATTTCTTTCAAAGTCCTCTCTTTCTCGTTTCAAAACGTTGTTTTTGTTACGTAACTCTTGACTTTCCATTTGCACTTTTTGTTTATCATCATTTGACCGATAGTCATGTCCTCGGAGTGTTTCTGAATCTCCGAAGCAGCTTGTGTCAGTTGGTTCTAAAATTTTGTTTGACTGCTTTTTGACTAAAGATAATGGAGATATTACTTGGTCACAGCTCGTAAGATCTTCCTGGATCATGTCTTTAAGCAGCCCGTTTTACAGGTCTCCCACTTGGTGTTGGCGGTGGTCGTTTTCTTGGTGACATGCGGCAAGCAAATTTCATTGGAAACGCTTCCTTCCTTTTTTTTAACGACCATTTACCACCAAATCCTTTCTTGATTTCACTCGATTTGAAGTGCAAAGAGCAGACTAAAGTTGTATCTTTAAGCATTAGCCTTCGTTTTTCCGTATTTTAGCAAGCCAGACATCTCTCAGCTTTCCTTTCGGTAGGAAGCTAAAAAATCCTACATTTTGCCCTTCTAGACTGACCGTTCCTGGTTAGCCAATGCTCGTGCTGATTATATTTCACGTTCCCAGGTCGCAAAGTTCAAGGAACTTTCGCCAGACGCCGACGAGTTACCGACAACAGTTCCCGAGAACCTAATGCCGAAGAGTTGAGCGCTCAGTTAAAAGCTCTTTTACATTCCTCCTTAACTAGTGGTTCTCGACGTATGTACCAGCGTGCGTGGGTCGTATTTCGCCAATTTTATGCGCAATTTTATGGTTGTGCAGACCCTCAGTTACCTTTGCCTCCAACTTGTATTCCTCTTTTTATTTCATATCTTTCTTTTCAAAAATTGGCATCTTCGACTATCAAATCGTATCTTCCTGCTATTTCCTATGTACACAAGATTAAAGGTTTGCATGATCCTACAAAATCGTTTCTTGTTGAAAAGCTGTCGACAGCTTTGGGCCGTCAGCAGCCTTTGGACATCCGTCTGCCCATTACTCGACCTATTTTGCATGGGCTACTTCGTTCTCTTAGCTTCTCCAACTCTTCGGCATTTCAGCGTTCTCTGTTTTCTGCGATGTTCCTCGTAGCATTTTACGGCCTTTTCTGTATCGGTGAACTGGCTACCAAGAGCACGCAATTCGTGCGTTCCGTCATTCAGTACAGTGATTTGACATTCTCGTCTGGTACTGACCCTGATGGCCCGCCGCAGGGAGCGAAGATTACTATTCATGAATATAAGCACGACGCCAGTCGGCGCCCTTTTGACATTTTACTTGCACGGGATGTTTCTTCCCCCTTTTGCCCAGTGACAGCTCTTTTCCAATACTGCAGGGTTAGGGGGGAATCGGCCTGGCCCACTTTTTTGCCATGCTGATCAAACTTCAATTTCTGTTCACCAATTCCATATCGCCCTTCAACAGTGCTTATCGTATTGTGGTTAATACGCAAGTCGTTACAAGGGCCATAGCTTTCGTATCGGTGGCGTGTGCCATGCGGCGGACAGAGGATATTCTGATGCGCAAATCCTTGCTCTTGGTCGGTGGAAATCAGACGCATTCAAAGTTTATTTGAGGTCGGAAATTCTTTACGCTAATTGAATACTTTACATAGGTGTTGACATTTGGTAAGTAGGTCAGGCAATTGGGCTGCTACTTGCTCGACTTTCATCACCACAATGTTTCCTACAGTAATGCAGGATTCCTTTAGTGGTAATGCCTGCTTAGAAGGTCAGACATTGGGCTGCTTATTTGCAGGCTCTCATATCCTAATTTTATCCGTTACACTATTTCGTGCCTTAAAGTTATTGCAACATAGGTCAGACAGGTGGTGGTAGGTTGATATCACTTGATATTATCATATTATCACCCTTTTTATTGGATTATAAGTACAATTTTACTTTCTTGACGCTCAATGTCACTGCTCAGACAAGGGCTGCGGTTTCATTGTCGATATCTCTTTGTTATAACTGGTGGTTATCATGTTAGCAAATTTTTCACGGATTTAGTAATTTAGTACGTTTTTACTTTCTGGTCGCTCCATCTCACTGTTCAGACAAGGGCTGCAGCTGCATTGTCGATATCTATTTTATAGCTGGATGTTATCACCTTTTTTCACGCATTTAGTAATTAAGTACTATTTTACTTTATAGACGCTCAATGTCACTGTTCAGACAAGGGCTGCAGTTTCATTGTTGATATATTTTACAATTTTATAATTTAATTTTTCTTTTCGCTCTCCAGCTTAAACGCGAGCTTTGCTTCTTTCGTGGTTTTGTGGGGCTTCAGCCACAGAGATGTGGCTGGTGGCGTGTTTTTGTCGCCCCACTTTGTATCAGTTACTTATTAATGGATTTTTACATATATCGCTGTGTTGTGTTTCTGTTACATTTGATCTTATTAAACCTGCCACAATTGTGGCCAGATTTATCCAACACAGGTGTTTGTTTCAATAGTCTTGTATTAATGTAAGTAACCGGGAATTCAAGCGAAGCTCGCGCTAAAAGTTGGCCTTGTTTATCACCTGCATTGATATAAAAGATATTTGCAAACTGAAAGACGGGGTAAACTTCGCCGAACAGCAACTTCAAGAAAAGCTTCTGGCCTTCGGAAAATCTCAACAAGAACGTGAAGCTCAGTTAAAAGATCTCGCTGAAAAATTCCAGAAGAGCCAAGACACAGTGAATGAGATCCACACCAAAAATCTCTATTTAGAATCCTATTCTCGGCGAGAAAATCTAAAGTTTATGAATATTGATGAAGATGAGTTAAACGGCAGTAAGAACGAGGACACTGAGGAGGTTCTTCACTGCTTTTTGGAACGTGAACTCGGTTTTATGGATGCAAGGAGAGTGGAATTTCAAAGAGTACACCGCATTGGAAAAAGTAAGGAGGGTAAACCAAGGCCTATTCTCGCAAGGTTTTTGCAGTTCAAGGTTTGCCAACAAATTCTTTCCCTAGGTCACAGGCTCAAGGATACCGTCTTCCAGATTTATAAAGATCTCCCACAAGAAATAATCAGTCGAAGAAAACTACAGATGGAGTCTTTCAAGGCTGCCAAGAGGAGCAGAGTTGCTGCCTCCTTCAGCACATCACAGCCACATAAGTTGTTTATTACAGGGAAACTTTGGCCAGTAGGTGTAAAATTCATAAGTTAACTGAACGACTCTAGGCACCGTTTCAAACATTCTCTTTTTCCTTGACATTTAGACTGTTTGTTGTGACTATTGATTACCACTATGCACTATATAAGTTAAATTAATCAAATAGGCTGTGGATGGTAGTTACTAAGCTGCAACTGGTAGAGTTTCGTACAAGGTCACCAAAATGCTTCATTTCTTTGTCACTAGTCCTTATTTGTTTTTATTCACGTTGTGTGTGTTTTTGTTAGTTTGTCGGCTTCAGGGTATGAACAAGTGCTTACACAGTAACATCTTGAACTTTTGTTATTCATATATTTCTGTTATGGAAATGCAAATCAGTCGCGTAAATTTCCTTTTTATCTTGAAACAATGGATTTAAAAATTGCATCTCTTAATGTCAGGGGATTAGGGAACTATACCAAAAGAAGAGAAGTGTTTAATTGGTTGAGAACAAAAGATATGTTGATATATATGCTGCAGGAGGTTCATTGTTGTGCTGTCACTTCTGACCTATGGGCTTCAGAATGGGGCTACCAGGCGCTTTTTAGTCACTGCACTAGCAATAAAGCGGGTGTTGGTATTTTATTCAATAACAACTTTAATTTTTGCGTTCTTAAGGTCTTCCTGGACCCCAATGGTCGTTCCATTATCTGTGATATCGAAGTAAATGGGAAACCTATTACCTTGGCTAACATTTACGACTGACTGATTTTATGAAAGGCAGATTCATCGGCGAAAACATCAGACTCATAGACTGCATTATCCAATACGCCTCAGAAAAGAATATTCCGGGATTGCTACCATTCATAGATTTTGAAAAGGCCTTTGATTCCCTCGAATGGTCATTCATCTTTGATACTTTACGGTTCTTCGGTTTCGGTGACTCAATTATCAACTGGGTAAAAGCTTTTTACAACAGTACCGAAAGCTGTATTCTTAACAACGGTTGGGCCAGCAATTTCTTTGAGACCCAAAGAGGTGTTAGGCAAAGCTGCCCTTTGTCACCTTACCTATTCATCCTTGTGGCTGAAGTTTTAGCCAAAGCTATCAGAAACAATTCAAATATAAAAGGAATCTTCGTAAGCAATCAAAAAATCAAAATAAGCCAGTACGCCGACGACACAACACTGATTTTAGATGGATCCATAGAATCTCTGTCTTTTTCACTCAAAATACTTGACGATTTTGGGAAAGTCTCCGGCCTCAGACTCAATGACAGAAAAACTGAGGCTCTTTGGATCGGCTCTAGTATTGGCAATGACCCAATTTCTATACCTGGGAAAAACTTAAAATGGCCAGTGGCAAAGGTTAAAGCACTAGGTCTATGGATATCAACTAACCCTGAGATGTCAGCATCTTTGAACTTTAACGAAAAATTGGAGAGTGTAAGGAAAATCTTAAGCTGTTGGAGGTATCGCCGTTTAACTCTGTTAGGGAAAATTATTGTGCTAAGATCTTTAGTAGCGTCTCAGTTAGTTTATTTATTAACACCTTTGCAATCAAATTACACGGCCTTAAATGAAGTAAATAACTGGTTTTATACATTTCTCTGGAATGGAAAAGGTGACAAAGTAAACGAAAAATTACGATAAATGATTACTGTGACGGCGGTCTAAAAATGATCGATCTGTCCTCCTTCAATAAATCCCTTAAGTCAACATGGATAAAGGAATACTTGGATACCAATAATAACGGGAAATGGAAACTTTTCTTGGATGGCGTACTTAAGAATTGCGGCGGTGAAAATATTTTGACTTCTAATCTCAATACTAGAGATACCCTTGAGATAACCAAAGTTTCGAATGGTTTTTTCAGAGAAATACTAGAAATCTGGGGAGAAATTAATTTTGAAAATCGAATAATGTCCGAGGAACACTTTTTAGATCAACCATTATGGTATAATTCTCTCATAAGGATTGGTAAAATAACCCTGTTTTCTTCAAAGATTGGTTTGGAAAAGGTGTCACTAAGGTGAGACATTTATTAGGAAATGATAATAACACTTTTCTTTCCCTGAATGATTTTAGTCTCAAGTACAACCTAAACGTTCGCCCTCTTAGTTTTTATGGGATTGTAGCAGCAGTTAAATCCTGACGTAACTCCACTAAGCAAATTTCTAAGGACAGTAGCCAAGAGCACGGCAGTTTTCTCCCTAGGATGGTGAACACCAAAAGAGCAAGCTCTCTCGTTTACAAAAAAGGAGTAAATACTAAAAGCAAAACCGCGGACATCAGTCAAAAGAAATGGCTCATTGACTGTGAACTCGCAAACAAGAAAAACATAAACTGGACCTCTGCTTACTGTTTGGCTAGACGTTGTACCAAAAGCACTAAACTTATCGAATTCCATTTCAAATTCTTGCACAGACGAATGCCAACTAACAATTTTCTATGTAAAATTGGGTTACAGGACAACACTAACTGTACATTTTGCAAAGAGAAACCGGAAACATTAATTTATCTTTTCTGGTCATGTGAAAAAATATCACCTTTTTGGAATGATGTAACTGAATGGTTGAGGAAAGCTCATTTGATATCCAAAGACTTTACTATGGAAAACACTATCGCCTTGGGGCTGAGGCCGGACACTTCAAAATTTGCACTCCAAATAAACTACTGCCTTCTGTTAGCGCGATATCATATATGGTTAGCTAAAACAAAAGCAAAACTTCCCAGCCTTTTACAATACCTGCATTTACTGAAATCAAGGTATGAAGTAGAATCAAACAGTGGAGACCGCAGAAAATGGGAACCTCTTGGAGATTTTATATGTATATGAACATCTAATTACGATTAATTTTTCCTAACTTCTACCCCCTCCCCCCCCCTTCCTTCCCACTCCCCTGGCATTTTAGTTAATTTTGAGCCGCATATCATTTCGTAAACGTATAAAACTGTTTTGCACAACTTAAGTACTAAAAGCACTGTAAGTATATTGTATTGTGAGCATTGTAAGTATTATTAGTTGTAAATATAGCATGTACAGTATATTGTTAGTATAGTAACCATTAGAAATGTTGTAAGTAGGGCTTTGTATTGTATTTCTTGTATTGTATTGTATTGTATTGTATTATGTGTCATATGTGGTTAATAAAGATTGTTAACAGGCAAAAAAAAAGAGTTTAAACCATCGGGTAAATCATTTATATACATTAAGAACAGTAGCAGTCCTAACACTGTTCCTTGGGGAACACCGGATGTTGTTACTACAGGTGCAGATGATTCCCCCCCCCCCCCCCAATTACCACTGATTGGGTGCGCTGAGTTAAAAACGATTCGAACCAGTTATGTAGTGGGCCACGAATTCCGTAATAACCAAGTTTCTTCAAGAGTCGGCGATGGGGAACTTTGTTGAATGCTTTTGAAAAATCGAGGATTGCGGCATGAATTGTTTGTTGGACTGGATAGCACTTGCTATGTCTTGAATGGTACATATGAGCTGTGTTTCTGTTGATCGTTTTGCCCTAAAGCCATGTTGGTAATCAGTGAGTACTCCATATTGTGAAAGATGCTTCATGACATGGCTGTGTATGATATGCTCAAGTACCTTTGATGCGATGCAGGTAAGTGACACGGGCCTATAGTTTGAAGGATCCGATTTCTTTCTTTCTTGTGAAGAGCACATACGTTGGCGTGTTTCCATTGGATAGGCACAGTTCCGGTATCAATACAATCTTGATATATGTCAGTAAGAACCTTTGATACTTCTTGGACATTCTCCTTTAAAACCCAGAGAGGAATTCCATCCGGACCATATGCTTTGTCTGCCTTCAACCCACTAAGTTGCTTTTTGACTCCACTTGTTGTAATGTTTATTGATCCAGTAGTCGGAATAGGGCTTTCGCCAGAATCTGGGATATTCTGTTTCTTCGTTGTTAAAAACACTGGAAAACTGGCTATTTGGCACTTTGGCCTTAGGTCTCAATTCGGTGAACACTTCATTTCCAACTTTGAGATCTTAGGTATCTGTGCCCTCCTTCCCTAACTTTTTTATGTGTGACCCAAAAGCCTTCGGGTTTTCTTTTATAAAGTCAATGAAAAAATCAGAAAGATAATCGTTCCTGGAGCTATTTAAGTTCTTGTGTGATTGCTTCCTGACTAGTTTAAATTTATTCAGGTCGGATTGCTTTTCAGATTTCTTTGCCCTGTTGTATAGCCTTTGCTTTTTCCTTGTCTGTCTTCTCAAGCTACAGTTAAACCACAGTAGGTTATAGCGTGTGGTAGTGAACTTGTGCATTATACAGGAGTCCATTATTGCAGTGAACCTTTGTTGAAACATGTCCCACTTTGCGTTCATGGATTCATTCTTGATTTCTTAAAAATCATTGGCAAAGTCTTGCAGTTCTTTCTTTATACGAGTGGTGTCTGCCCTTTTCCTCATGTAAATCTTGCGTCTGATTGGCCTTTCCCTTCTGCATGCCAGGTTCACTTCAAAAAGAACCATATCGTGATCACTTATTCCCGGGATTGCCCTAACATTATTGATGATATTGACGTTATTTGTCAACACAAGATCTAGAATGTTGTCATCTCTAATAGGATCTTTTACTAGTTGGGTAAGTCCATGATCATCGATGATTTCTAGCAGTCGTTCAGAATTTGAAGAGCAATTTGATGTTTCAAGGTAATTCCATTTGAGGTCCGGGGTGTTGAAATCTCCCCCACGATTACATTGCTTGTATTTAATCTATCGCCTAATTTGAATAAAGATGAATACTGTTCATATCGGTCTTGTTTGGGCGATAGAAGGACAAAAATTGACTGCCCTGGCTATGCTCATGCAAGCGGATTGTCCCAACCTTTTTGACACAGATCAGAGTGACTCAGATTTCAAAATGTGGAGTGGTGATAACATTTACACTGAATCAGAATCATCTTCTCCCACCAGTGTTTTTCCACCTACTCCAGCAAGGTCGAAATCCATGACAGTCGTCGAAGAAAATTTAAACGATGAGAGAAAGTTGGTACAAGAGAACAACAAGGTAAAGAGAGATGGCAATGAAGCTGATGCTGGTGATGAGGGGGAGGAGGAGGAGGACGAAGGTTTAGATGATAAAGATGAAGATGAGTCTGAAGGTTTACAACACCATACAGATGAGGCTGCCGCAGATGATGCTAGTGGTGGAGTGGAAGGCCCGGACTCTGAGTTCATTTTACAAAGGAAGACCCAAAGGATTCAGACACCAACTTCTTAAGTTATTTTACAAACATTTGCAAGAGCTTGGTGGTGGAGTTAGCAAGGAATCACAGGCCTCCATCTATGTGCAAAGTGTGCACGAGTTACTTCGTAACTTGGTGGCATGCAGATGTGGCGAGAGTGGGGCAAACCAAACTTGGAACAGAACAATTCTATGCCTGGCACTGTTAAATCATATTTCTTCATAGTTAATAATCAACAAAGTGGCAGACAAGACGAAAGGTTTTCCAAACATTGATGAACGGTCTCTGCGACTGGCTAACAATGTCCAAAATCGCCTTCACAACAGAAGAACGGCAATTTCCAGAAAGTTCAGTCACAAGAAATGGGAGAGAGTGCTGTAAGTATCCAGAGGGTTGTCACCATCATTAACTATAAATGACTTGATGCCAACAGTGCCAGCCAAAGAGGTCATACAAATTCTTAACAAGAGCAGCACTGGACACCTCATCAGTTTGTGGGAGTTTATCACTGTTCAAGATTTTCTCATTGCTCGACTTGAGCTTGAAAATGCGCAAAGGCCAGGCCCCATGGAATCTACCACAGTATCCAACTTCCAACATGCTGAGAAGAGTGATGATGACAGATAGACCATGTACTGTCCAAAAGCACAAGCGATCCATTGATGGCCCAGCACAGATTTGTACGGATGCAGAAACTTACACCAACGTAAGCACTTACATCAACCATGTGCGGATAACAGAAACTGACAGGAGTATTGCCAAAACTGAATTAATGTTAATAGGCTCACGACAGAGACTTGCTACTACAATCGGCCATTCACTTCCTGTACAAATTAAAGGTCACGAAATTCAAAGAGTGCCCCACACCAAATCCTTAGGAGTTTACATTGATCAAAATCTTTCGTAGTCTAAACATGTTAATGAGACTGCCAAGATTATCTCCTCTGGCATAGGTGCACTTAAAAGATTGAGGCTGTTCATTTGCGAAGATACAGCAATATTACTATAGACAGCTCTTATTGAACCAAAATTTTGATTATTGCTGCCCTGTGTGGGACGGTCTCAGCAACAAGTTAGCTGACTTATTACAAAAACTACAAAATCGCGCCATTCAGGTTGTAACAAAGTCTGATTACTATTCTAGTGCCATCGCCCTCCACGGTAAGCTGGGATGGGATAATCTCTAAACCAGAAGGAAAAAGCAAAAATTGAAATTGATGTTTAAAACTTTAAATGATCAGTCTCTGGAGTATCTGAAGGGCCTATTTAAGCCCTTCAGCACAAATAAATATAGTGTTTTTTTTATTGTTTTGGCAGTGGGGTAGGAAGTTGTGTCCAGCACGAATTTCCCTTCCCCACTCCCCCCCAACTCCATCCTGTGACAAAGGATAACTGGACATCAAGATTCCAAATCATTCTTCAGAAGAGTGGAGAGCTTATATTCAAATTACTTGAAGTGAGATTGAGGTAATATCGGGCAATACTCACTTAAAGTTACATCTACAGTCGAAGAGATCTCAAGGAAACATAAAGCAAAATCCCCTAATTTACTGAAAATATTCTTTTTCTATTTTTTATAGAGATTCAGATCTTCATCTGTGATTTCCACTCGAACAGGCATGGGAACGATGGCTTGGAAAAACAAGTAATGGTATGGTGGGAAGTGAGCCAAAAGTACTCACTAAGCTACAAGCAATAGCCAGGGCCAGGACAGAACAAGAGAACATGGAGAAATTGAGCGAGATGAAGAACAGCGAGGAATGGAAGTCAAGTACTAAATTCCAGAACTATATCACAAAGACATGGCTCCCACAACACAAGGTATCACAAGAAATTAGTTTGACACATTATTTTCTACTGTGGAAGCATTTGACTTTCATTCCTCCATCGAAAAGTAATTTTAGTCATGCACGTTCTGTTATCCTGTTAGCTGCTAGTCGACTGTACATTCTTAGAGTATGCAAGTATTATGGGTACACTAAAGATCAGCTTAGTAAACTCTTTGATTCTTTAATAATGCGATTATTTCTGTATGAATTAGAAGTGTGGGGCTCTGCCTATCAACGCAAGCCTATCATTTTGGATGTACAAGTAAGATCATTTTTATTTCCGATGTAATTACCAATACGGACAGTGATCTTTTATATGGAATCACAAATCACACTGGTCATGTATTATATAACTTGCTTCCTCCCAAACGTACTAGGGTTCTTAGAGAATGGGGCCATGACTTTATACTTCCCAAAGTAAAAACCGAACGCTTTAAACGGGCGTTTGTAAATATATGTCGTTTTAAATTTATTTCTTAATTATCTTATATTTAAATCTTGTTCAATTTTGTAATGCATATGACTGGTTATTGTTTGTAAAGACACACGTATGTTGTGACTGATTTCTTAATAAAGACTTCTACTACTACTACTACTACTACTACTACTTCTACTACTATCCTTACAGAAATAGGTAGGGGCCTTTTGAAAAGACCCATTTCTTACCACAGTCAACACCAACAATGGCGCGGAGAGAGAGAGAACAAGGCCTTTAAGTACGACTACTTGGAGGGGCACAACCATTCAACTATAAGTGGGATGTTGACTATCCTACTTGAAGAATTCTTTTCTGCTAAATATTTCAGGTATGGACCTTTTTTTGGAGGAATGAAAGGACGAAGTAGAAAGAGAAAGAGAGAGTGACAGACAGACACACAGTCAGAAAAACTGACAGACAGAGAGATAGAGACAGACATAATCTTCACAGTGTAAATAAGGAAAGAAAAGCATATCGCATCCCAATGATACATAGCTTCCCACCGGTAGGAATATTGTACCATGCCCATGTATGAAAAACAAGAAAACCAGCGAACAAGAAAAGTAAAACAACAGCAACAAAAAAATTAAAAAACTTAGTGACATAGGCTCAGTCTTTACCAACAACATTATCAAAATCATCACCATTCATCATCAATATAATCATTATCATTATTACTATAATAATACTAATAATAATAATAATAATAATAACAATAATAATAATTATAGCAGTAGTTAAGTACCACCAGTATTATGATGATGACGATGATAATGATGATGATTATTATTATTATTATTATTTATTTTTATTTCTTTACTTTTTTATTCAAAAGAACTCTTTTTCTCCTACGTGGAAGCAAACACGAAGCTGCAAGCAGCCTTTTGCCACTATAATCCGAACATCCCTTCTTATTTGCAAGAGAGGCCACACCATTGGAGAAACGTTCTCTTGCAGAGGCAATTCCCAGTGGTCATGTCGAGGTTATTGACATCCCAAATGGAGTGTTTTCAGTGAGAGGCCAGAGTAGTTTGGAGGATAAGACAAGCTACCTGGTGGAGTTTGCAACAAAGCAGCCCAGAGTGTTTTGACTGGGAAATGCACAGACTGCCGTGCAAGCACTTCTTCACTGTGTTTACTCACGTCCCATTGTGGTCCTTTGACAAACTCCAGAGCGCATTTAAAGATTCTCCTTTCTTCACACTGGACAAGGAATAATTCATGTCTGAAGGTATAAAAGAAACAAGCGAAAGCATCGCGCAAGTTCCATCACAGTGCCAGGTTGGAGAAACTGTTCCAAAGGTTGTCGGCTGCATAAAAGAAGAAGTAACCTGGAATGATCTTCCTCAAAAAGCTCCACAGACGCAAACCACTGCTGCAAGATGTCACAAATTACTGTGGCAGGTTAAAAATATGACATATATAGTGGAGGGATTGGAAAATGGAGCAGTCCTGCAACAAGTAACAGAAAATCTAGAAGAATATCACCATCTTCTTTTGAAGGCAGCATTGAAGGAAAAATGGTGTCATTCTTGAATCTCAAAAGTCAACCCAGAGAGTGGTTAAATAGAAGCCTCTAAGGAAAAAGGAGAAAAAACTTGCTTTCAAGACCTTGCTGGTACCTCCAAAACGAAATCCATATACAGGGTGTGCAGGAGAGAAGGCAAACATCTTAAAGAGATGCGACAATGTCACTTTGCGTGATATTGAAGGTGGGCCGGCAAATCAACCTAAAGTAAGTACAGATGTGGAAGTAAAAAAGGAAGAATCTAATGAAGCCTATGGCCATGACCAACAAATATTTACCGGAGAGAAAGTTCAGGAGCATGTTAGCCGCACCAAGCCAAAAGCTGATGAGAAAACAAACACTCAGTGATGAATTAAGTGACCAAAGCGCAGGAGCAATCTCGAATACGGGATTGGACAGTGACGTCCAGTTCGCTGGAATTTTGAAAGGTAGTGCGTCAAAAAAGAGCAACTTTGTACTGGCTGAAGGAGATGTGAAGGTGATAAAGAATGGAGAGTGGCTTACTGATCACATAATAGGAGCAGTGCATTCCGTAGTTCGAAAGCAGTTCCCTGGTGTTGGTGGGATGGAAAATACAACCCTGGGACTAGTTGACAATTTTTCAGTACAGAGGGGTGAATTTGCTCAAATTCTCCATACTGGAAGTAGTCACTGGGTATTGGCTTCCAACATCGGGTGCTCAAATCCCTCAGAAATTAATCTTTACAACAGGTTATGTCTGTAAAGAAGCAAATAGCGTCTTTGGTTTATAGAGAGGGAAAGAAAATCAAAATCATTGTCCCCAGGGTACAGCGACAAAACAACCATGACGACTGTGGAGTGTTTGCCATCACGTTCTTGGTCTCTCTGCTCAGTGGCCTTAATCCTACTGATCTGACGTTTGACTGTGGAGCCATGAGACAACACCTGCTCAAGAGCCTTACTGCTGCCTTTTTTTACCCCTTCCCCATGGCTAAAGTGCAAGAAAAGTGAAAGCAAGAACTAGCGTTTGTTCAAGAGGTCCCCGTTTTCTGCAAATGCAGGATGCCATGGGAGAATTGTCACCAAAAGTCTCCATCTCTCTGGTGTGCTGAGTGCAGTTAATGCAAAGAGTGGTATCATAGGAAATGTCTACCTACCATTCCTCACATGATTTGCAAAGGCTATTTTCATTTGATCCGGTACAATACCTTAAGCAATTGACAAATTCATAATGTGAGCCAGGGGTTCAGAAATAATTTGGATGGATTCTTTATTTATAGCCATTGGGATACTATCATAGCCAGCCGCCTTTCCGGAGGTAAAAAATTGAGCAATGGTGATAATTTCATCTCTAGTTGTTGGGTTAAAGAAGATTGAATCCCGGAAGGTTCTGGATAAAAAGTCTTTATGTGAACACGGAGGAGACTGAATTTTTCTTCCGAGGTTAGGACCAATACTGGAGAAGTAACAGGAAAACCTATTAGCAACTTCTACTGGATCAAAGATTTCTAGATTATCGGATCTAAATACTGTATTTACTTGAGGTTTTGACTTTTTTCTATTCATAACTTCATTTAGAATTTTCCAGGTGGCATGGGTATTTGATTTAACATCCTGCAATTTCTTCTCGTAGTACAAACGCTTAGCCAAATGCAAGGTGTGATTCAGTTTGTTTTTATATGTTTTATAGAGTGAAGCACTGACCATAGATGGAACACGGAGATATTTTTTATAAAGATTATTCTTCCTTTTGATTGATTTAAGAAGGGGTTTCGTTAACCATGGTTTCTTAAAGCGCCTTTGCTTACGGGTTACCCTCTTGAGAGGGAAGCAGTCATTGTATATCCCTGAATATAAGGTTCCAATGCCACCTGGTTGTGCCCAAAGTGCCTGAAGGCTCTAGAGCAAGAGGAGCACCGAAGCCCGTTTATTTCATAAGAACCTTTTTCAAAGAAAAATTTTATCAATTTTTTTTCTTGATAATTAAGTTGCAGTTGCTCGGATTTAGAGTATATCATTTAATTCTGTAGATTAGAGAATGACATTTCATTTTACAAATTATGTAATAAATTCGCATCAGTATTCATCCTCAAATTCAAATAAGAAATAAAGAAAGAAAGGGGAGGAGCCGAATTATTTCATTGAAAAACAAAAACATCTCAGATATGGTAAAGAGCGATTTCATGAAAATGGCGTTTTTGGCGAAAATAGGTACAGGAATACAAGAGAAAATTATCTTGGCAGAATCCATAGGAGTTCTAGTTTGTTAGCTGATATTAATATTTAATATTTGACATTGACATTTATTTGCCTTTTTTCCCATTATATTGACAATTAATCCATAGTTTAATGTAAGGCGAGGTGACCTCTAGAAACCACCAGGCTTATAGTTGAGGCCACCTCGTACGTAACAATATGCTTACATAGATAGTGCTACAAGTGTGCGGCTTAGCCAACCCAGTAATTATTTTACTAAAAACCCGAGTATTTTTTCTTAAAGTTGGGACAACTTGTCAGAGAACTGATTGTAACAGGAAGGGAATTCCAGATCTTTGGACCTTGGTAAAGAATTGTTAATTTTTTCTGTTCTGGTGCTATAGCCATGAATTTGACTGTTTGTAAACAACAAGTTGAAAAACAAAGGAGGCAAAAGGTTGTTATGATAACAGTAAATAAATTTCGCTATTTGAAACGTGTTGATTTGATAAATGTCTAAAAGCGAACAGTTGAAAATGTTAAGAAATAACTCAAGTTAGCGGAGACAATAGAATTCGGTGGAAAATATAAGGTACCTTTGATTGCTTAACAACCCGTCAGGGTCAAAATAAAAACTTTACCAAATCTTACACAACAATAATTTATTAAAAGATCTTGTGTCTATAACACTTGCAAGCGGTAACAGTGCAGAGACCATGGATTGTATGTACCTTTATATCCCATATTACGAAGTATCACCCCCCTCCCCCACCACAAACACACACATACGTATACATACACAATCCATAACACATGGTTTATAACTTTTTTTTTCACAGGAATCAGGAAGAATGTTAAATTCGAGCTTTTCTTATTCTTTCTCTTTTTGTAAGGTGAATAGAAATCTTGTGACATATCTTGTGCCTGGCTTGCCCTTTGTATGAAATTCAGTCTTTCCATTTCCGGTGATTTGAGAGCCTCCTTTTGGGAGATTGCCACGCGATGTCACGCTGTTGAAGCTGAAATCCGTCATCCGTGAAAAGGAGGTTTAAGTTGTATTGAATATATTTTTTGTATCGAGAAAAGTAAAAGGGATTATTCTTTGACTATTCTTTCATTCAGACAAATTTCTCAGTTAAAATGTCGCTTTCAAGCACTTCCGGGCACTATTTGTGGTCTATAAACTACATACATTTTGAATTTAGGCAGAAGGCGACCTAGGAAGTCATCGGATTTCATCATGCAGAGGAGATTTCCGACGGGACCTCCTTCTGACGGATTGCAAAGCGTGTACTCCGTCTTTCTCAGCCTTGAAATTGATCAAACATTTAAACGTGGACTAGGTACATAGAAATTCAACAACACACCACTAAATTGACTTCTTAAAAAAGATAAACAGTGTAACTACTTCTTACTAGCCGCATGCGTCACCCAAATGTAATCTTACTCTGGGACATGTTATCACAGATGATTCACTTCTTCTAGTGAACAACTATGTGAAAGGAGACAACCTAGCAAAATCATTGGGTCTGTCACGTGGCCGGAAACACCAAGTAAGTGCTAGTTTTCCATTGTAGTAATGTGTGTTGTGAGGTAATCAATCTATGTAGGGCCTGGCACAGAGTGCAGATAAGGATGTGGAGGTATAAAACTATATATCATTATAATACAATCCCATATGATGAAAAGTATCAAGTGTACCAACATGCATAGTCAGAGACCACCAAAAAAAACCTCAAACTGATACTTACACACTCGTATTTTAGACGGGACAGAAATCTTGAGGCGAAGAATGGGATGCTCAGTGGTGTAGGACCTGCCCTTGTTGGATCGAAGGAAAAGAATTGACATTCTCTACAACACACGAAATGCTCCATGTGAAACAGTCAATGACCTCTACTTCTAACAATCTAGTATATGTCATCACATTTTGAGGAACAGAGTAACCATCCATAAACAACAGATTGGGGACCCAAAGACGAATGCGCTGTGGGTTTAACATCTCAATTCAACATTTTCTTTTTTTATAAAGTTCTTATTTCATTAAAGAACACGAGAAAAAGTATAAACAAGAACTTAATGATTTTTGTTGTAATATTTGAGTGTGTTCTCCCATATACAGCCTCTTGAACCAAGGTGGAATGGTTTCATCTTGTATAACGTGTGCCAGGGGATGGCTTATATAAGTGAAAAAGGCATAATTCACCAGGACCTGAAACCTGCCAATCTCATGGTAAGTCATTTTTTTACAGTTCAAAGAGTGCTACAATCTAACATGGAACCCCCTAAAAGGATGCTTCTCTGTGTCCTGCATGTTTCCTTTTTAACGCTGTTCAATTAGAAAATGAATCCAACACACTGCCTTTGAGGGCGGACTTAGTTAAAATGTACAAAGTGTTTAATTAAGTTGTGCACCTTATAGAGTGCACCATTACTAATGGATAGCTACAGATCTGTAGCCCCACCAATGTAATGAAGTATTGGTGTTGAAATTTCACTTGCGGAAGCTATTAATGTAAATGACCCTCGCCACAGACATAACCTCAGTAGCTGCTCTTTGAAGAATTTTATTCATACAATGTTGTGAGTGATAAAACCTGTTTATCAGGATTAAATACATGTGACGGAAGTTCAGCACCAAACCCATGTATATATGCAAGCTGTAGCCACATGTAAGTCATTATGCGATTCTAGCCAGCTAGCTCGTTTTACACGATTGTAAGCATTTTCTTTGTAAACTATGGCAAGCTTTAACTTCCACATGTGGTGTACGACTACAAAACTAACTGAAACAAGTGTGGATACCCTCAAGAAAGAGGATCTCCATACCGAGGAAGCACTGAAACTCCTCACTCCAACGGACTTGGAAAGCTGGGGCTGAGTATAGGGCCCCTCCGTGTTCTTGAACCAGCATTGAAAAAGCTGCGACAGGACGTCAACCCACAACCCTCGCATGGAGATGCTACTGATGCGCATGAAACAGTCACGACAAACTCCCTGGCGAGCGATGGAGGGCTAGAGGAAATTCTAAAGAAATTTGAAAGTGCCGGCTCACTGGATGAATCTCTTCTGGCCCTAGGATTGACCAATTTTTCTTCAGGAAAAACGCCAGCTGCATTAAACACATCAACTCTCCCCAGACTGGATACGGATCTCCACGTGTTTCTCGGCCAACTGCATAAGGGTGCGAGCGCTAAACAAAGTGAGAAACCTCTGTTAATTCCAGACTTTGTAAACCTGGGAACTTACAACTATCACGAAGAGCAAGAAGAGCAAGAAATTGGAAACAATTCCAGTGGGGAAAAAATCGTAATTCGCTTAGCAAGGGGAAAACCTAAATTAGAACAAATCACCCTTTCTGTGTGGCTTGCCGCAAACTCGCGAATTATGCACAAGCTTCTTCAAACACGAAAACCGTCTGCAACCACTACCGCCATTGCTGATTACTTGGCTTATACAATAAAATTTGCCGAGCTCCTCCAGTCTCATACACTCGCATCGGCTTTGGCGTATGATAACGAGTATCGTAAATTACAGTGCACATATGGCATTCGGTGGGGGAGCGACTCGCAGCACCTTCACACCAGATTTCTCGTTAAACGCCATCCTTCGCAGACCCCAGCTGCCACCTCACCCAACGCACAGAGACTTCCCCCACGCCCTAACCGCCAACCACAAACCTCACCCACAACTCCTATCTGCCGCCAATTTAATTCCCAAACCAGATGCCACTGGCCAAACTGCCGATTTCAGCATGTTTACTTGGTGCCAAATTGCAACCAGGGTCACCCACAGCACGAGCATCCAACAGCAACCACAGCGTGACTTCCAGTAGACACACAATCACATCCCAACTTAACCGACAGGCCTGGATACGAAATCTAGAAACGGTTGTGACAGGGACTTTATTATTGACGGACTCACAAACGGCTTTCAGTGTTAGCGTTTTGAAAGAGGCGGAAACTAGCAACTACAAATCGGCGACCACAAGCGATGTACGCAACAAAGTAGAAAAACAAATCCGTGAGGAAATTCGTAACGGCAATTACATAGTAACACATGTAAAGCAGCCTATTGTTAGTGCCCCTGGGGCTTTCCCTAAGCCAGACACTGATAAAATCCCGCTCATACACGATTGCAGCAGACCGCAGTTTTCTAATGTCAACTCCTATGCAACACCGCAAAACTTTTCTTACGTAACAGTAGAAAAAGCTGTATCACAGATTAACCCTAACGCCTACCTCACCAAAATCGACCTAAAGAGTGCCTACCACCACGTCCCGATCCACCCTTCTAACTACCGTGTGACCATCCTCGTTTCCAGAGCCTACGATCTTCTGGTCAGCGGTTGGATCGTAGGCCCTGGTAACAGCCGTTAACGGATGTCATGAATTTCACGATATCCGGTAGCGCACGCTCAGTGTGATAAATTACCATTGCGCTTGCTCAGTATTATTGCTCAGTACTGCTCAGTATTAGGAAGTAAAGACAAATGCGCAGAAGCGTAGCATTTTTCACCTTATAGCGCATCAGGTTTTCGACAGCCAATGAAAAAAAAGATATTTTTGGATGGACCCAGAGCCACTCGTTCAACAATTAAAATAAAAAACGTTGGGGCTCTGGCGACGAGAATGCCGCGCGACTGACCTAGCGTGGCAATTTCATGGTGATCACCAGATCACGTATTTGTACAACAATAAACTACCCTTCGGAGCCTCGAAATCACCGGAGGTGTTTCACAGATTGACCCAAACTGTTATGCGCATGATGGCCCAAAGAGGATTTCGCACAATCCTTGCGTATCTCGATGATTTTATTATTGGCGATACCAAGCATGAGTGTGAATTGGCATATTACGAACTTGTTAAACTTCTAACCTAACTTGGTTTATGCATCAACTGGGAGAAAGTGATTGCTCCTACACAGCGGTTAACTTTCTTACCAATTGAGATCGACACAGTGCTTAGGCAACTTTGTTTGCCCGACACCAAGTTATGCGAACTTCGACAGTTACTAAGCGATACCTTACTCAAGCGATCAATCACAAAGCGCAAATTGCAGAGCCTCATCGGAAAATTGAACTTTGCGGCACAAGTGGTTTTTGGAGACGGACATTCCGGCGGCAACTTATAGATGTCACCAGTGCTTTATCATGACCACATCACCACGTGCGCATTGACACCCCCCTAAGAGCCGATTTATTATGGTGGGCGAGTTTTCTAAGCGTCTTTAATGGCAAAACTTTCTTTGTTGATTCTACCCCAATAGCTTTGGAAGAATTCTCTACAGATGCCTGTTCCATCGGAGGTGGAGGGTTCTTTCGGGGAGATTGGTTTTACACCAACTGGGCTATTGATCATCCCGACCTAGCGGGCGCACATATCAATACTTGCGGGACAAGTGGATTGTTGTCCACAGTGATAACCACATGACTATCAGCGCTTTAAACAAAGGCACAAGTCGCAACCCCCACGTTATGCAATGGTTACGTTCCATATTCTGGCTTTCTGCCACCACTTTCGAATCACTGCACGTTACATCCCATCAAAGGCTAACACCGTCGCTGACGCCATCTCACGCCTCCATGACCCTGCCTACAGCGAACGCTACAGGAACATTTTACGAACTCCTTATAGAATACGATAGCCAACAAGTTCAGATTTCACAGTTGGCCTTTTCTCCTCTTCCACGGCAGGTTAAGTCCATGCTCAGGCACAGCTACTTCAGGAAGAACTGAGAACGTACCGCCACCATGCCTTTGCCAGCTCTACCGCAGCAAGTTATAAGTAGCAGTTAAGAGCATACCTTCGCTTCTGCCTTTTCTTTGGCTATACCCCAGTTCCCTGCCGCGCCATCCTCCTCCTCTGTACATCGTGTTCCTCGTACGCACACTCTCTACTGGCAGCATTCCCAATTATCTCAACGTTGCTCGTCTTTTGCATCTGCAGTATGGCTACCCTAACCCTCTTGAAGACCCTCTCTTCAAGCATCAGAAAACTCTCCTCATGAGAGGCATGAAGCGAATTAATGGCCACCGTGTTGCGCAAAAGCTAGCTATTACACCAGATGTCCTTCACAAAATGCAACGCCGTTTATAGCTTTACTTGAGTGCGACTCTGATCCCAATAAGCTGTTCCTTTAATTTGAATGTAATGTTCATTACCAAAGGCGAAATTGTTGAGTTTGAGAACTTTCTCCAGGAGACTTGATAATGTTTTCGATGATGGCTCATTCTGATTTGTTTTGCCTAGCTCTTCCTCCACAATAGTGAGCCTTTCGTCTATGTCTATATTTGTGTATAGGCTTGATACGTCCAGTGTTGCTAAATAACACTTTTCGGGTAGCTTGCCCATATTGGTTTAATGAAGTGTGTGATGTCTTGTATGTATGACGGTAGCTTTTCCGCTATAGGTCTCAAAAACTTGTCCACATACGCTAATAACTTCTCTGTGTGGCTGTTTACGGAGGATACTACTGGTCAACCTGGATTGTTAACTTTGTGTATTTTGGATAGCATATAGAATATAGGAGTTCTTGAGAGTTCCTTAAGAGTTTAGCTACTTCTTCTTCTAATTCTCCGTCATCTATAAGTGTACCTACACACTGGTTTATGGGCCGTTCGTGTTCAGGAGTGAAATCTCTCTCTACTCTCTTGTAATATACTTCATTGTCTAGTTGGCGTTTAGCCTCCGTTACATAGTTCTTTGTATTCATGGTGACCGTAACTCTGCCTTTGTCCACCGGCTTGATGATTATGTCCGTGTTATTGCTTAGTCGATTCAAAGCTGCTCTCTCACGTTTGGTTAGGTTATTACGTTAAAATCGTAGGTTGTGCAAAGTCTCATCAGTGATTTCTTGCCTTAATGTGTCAATATATGTATTAAGGTATCGTTCCCTTGAAGGTCTGGTATATATCTTGGGCTCCTTTTGGTTCAATTTTTGAAGAATTGATGGTTGGTATCCAAGGCCGTCTATTATTTCTTCCATGTTCTTAAGAGTGTGATATTCTTTAAGGGTTAGTCTGCGGGCAAAGGCATCAATGTCCTTAATGATGTCATATTTTCCTGGTGGCGATGGTGTTGGGCAAAAATTAATTCCCTCACGTAGAAGGTTTGTTTCCGACTGCGTAAGTTGAATGTCAGATAAGTTTACTGTTCGCCTGTTTAAGATATTCTCTGTGTAGAATTACCACGTGTTATTACTTGGGTTTGTCTTTACTCATTGTCTATTTCCGTTCCAATGTCCGTTTTCTGATGATATCCTTTCGATTCGATTTTCATGTCAGTCTTTGTATCTGCTCCTGGCAGGTGCGCGTCCGCTTAAAAAATACCGCAGTTTTGATGGGCGCTTACCTCCTTCATACTGGTTGTAATCTCCTGATTGTTGTTGGTAGCGTCTATAGCCCCGGTCTCTGTCCCGTCGTGAAGTTTCATAGTATTTTCTTTGGCCACGTTCTTCAGGCCGTTTTTTGCTTCCTGTGGGGTCTGACTTGTTTGGGTTCAGTTTCTGATGAATGCATTTCTTTACTGCTTCTGCATATGTTTCACTACCCCGATCAAGTGGTTGTGCCTCTTATACCGGTTGTTTGTTCTTTCGGGGCGTTTCTAGCTTGTTTTGTTTTTGCTCCTTTAGCTGTTTTTCTTTGGTGTCGATAATTGATTGTATTTCTTGTTCTACTTGTTGCTTGTCCCTGTCTGTCCAGTCCTCTAGCTTCTCGAGTGACTCAAAAGTGTCGGTTATCACGGCAACGTTTTGTGCCCCCTGCCTCTCGTAGTGTTCCACGAGACATTCTGCGCGCTGCCGTGAGCAATTGCTTAAAATATCGTTTCATTTGGTTTGGAAGGTTTCGTCTTGTCAGGCTGTTATTGATCGCAAGTCAATGGTTAATCCTTTTGGAATAATATACTCCTCCATCCATGTCTTCATGAATTCAATGCGTAGTTTGATCCTCATTTTTTTTTCTTTTAGGGAGTACACTTTCCATCCAAGCTCTGTTGGTTTTTCTGCCATTTGAAGGTTCCTCGCTGGATTCGCTGTTCCAATGAAACTAGCGGATGGTGTGGCATCATCCTCACTACTTTGCTCGCGCTCGTCCGTGCGCAAATCTATTTCTTCGTCATGTGTCTGGTTTCTCCTTGTACTTCTTGTTTGCATTGCAAGATGCCATTCTATAAAATTATATAACTCGCACAATGGAGAATGGGCTTCCGTTTTCAATGCTTTATTCAAGACCTGACGCATTTGGGCTTTTGCCTTCCTCAGGGGCCTTAACATGCAATTGTTACAGAGTCTTAATTGGTCAATTGTGTGACGTAGTATAATGTGTGTTGTTTAATTAGATGTTGAGTAGAATGTTTTGTAAACAATTAGTATTTCTAATTAAGTTAAGAGTTTTATAACCTTTATAACGTATGTTTTAAACAATTCATGTACCCAAAACTTTACAAAGGCTCCTGTATAAGAACTTTATCCAGTTCTTTTATTTAGTCCATATGGCTGAATAGAGTTTAACGTTCCTTGCCAGAAAATCTCTCTTTCTCGAAGGACTTCTTTATTTTTGTCAGTCTCTAAATTATCTTTTTTGATTTGCTGTATGATGTTAATGGTAACATTATTGTCAAAGTCGTGACAATATATATATATATGAATCTATAAATATAAACTTAAGATAGCAAGTGTGCCACAGTTACTCGAGTTTCACGCACTAAGCGATCATCAGTCTGATGATCGCTCAGTGCGTGAAACTCGAGTAACTGTCGTACACTTTCTATCTTAAGTTTATATTTATATTTTGCTCTGCATGTTTTTGCATCGAGCACTCCTGCAACTGAGTGAAGCCATCATTGTTTTGTTTCTTTGTATATATGTATCTATATGTATATATGGGGACGTGGGTTCAAATCCCACTCAGGGCGAATTTTCTTTCAAACATTTATTAAAAAATGATTATTTGGGGTGTATAGGGTTAGCGGTTCTCTCATATACACAGTAATTATTAATTGAAAATAGCCTGTATCCTCCCTGGATCCTCATCTTCATCAAACATACCCTGCCTTTCTCTTTAATTATATGATTTGTTCCATTATTTTTAAGTTTGCCTTTTACCTTCACCAACAAAGATAGCTTCATCATTGTTAACGTTGCTAAGTTTGCAACAATTATTGTATATATTTAGCAAAAGAAATAATAATAATAATAATAATAATAATAATAGTAACAATAATAATAATAATAATAATAATAAAGTTTGCAGATATGACTATCAATATTACCTGATCCCAATTCTTCTATATGTGTGATTCTCCCACAGGATATAGAGGCTAAACCAACTTCAACTGACGAACTTCAATTTAATTTAAAGAGTGATTTTCATTTAGAAGTCAAAATTTTTTATTATTCCTCACACACACTCATACCTGTAAGTGGCTTACAGAAAGACTTAAACACTTTTATATTGCTGCAGTAAGTGATAATTACTTATCAAATTCCTATCATTGCCCTGTTTACAAAACAACATCAACAAGAACAAGACAAATAATTAACTTAACCATTTCTTTGTCAAATGGGCATTTTTTCCTGGGTCTTGACAATCTGCGAGCCAGCGAGCCATGCGAAACATCATGTGAGCCATGCGAGACAGATCTTAGTTCCCAGTCTATTTTTCTTTCTTTTGCTTTTGGCTATTTGGCACGAGTTTTTGCTTTCCTTGCTCTTCTTTCAATATCGTTTTGTTATCTGCCTTCATCTTTTTCATCGTTTATTAAGGTAACTTTTGTTTTGTTTTGTTGTATTTAAATTCTGAGATTTGATATTTTATTTGATGTAGTCACAAAACGATTGAAAATTCATGCATATCATTTACATGCTATTACAGATTCATGGCAAATCGACATCTACAAAGCCTCCCAGAGGCCAATAAACGGGGATTAACACTACGTTATGACCCGCCTGCCTCAAGAAATGTATGTTTTTATCGTTGTCTGTCAAAATTTGTCAATGTAAAAGACGACGACATCGTCGAAACGGTCCAAAGGCATTTGTTGACTGCAATCAAATCGCAACATGTGACAACGAGGTGGGATTTTTATCTTAAAACTCTCGGAGATTAAAGTTCCTATGTAGAAAACAATTCTGGGTGTCTTTTAGTATTACTTTTATGTCTATCACCTTTGCGTAATGTAATTAGTCATTTCTAAACATGATGATCGCTACTATTTTCTCTTTTGACGAACCACTGAGTAATGTTATTTGACTGCTGAGAAGTCTTTGATATGTAACTTGATGCAATAATTTAAAAACAAAATGGAAGTGGAAAAAAGTGAAGCGTGCTTTATGCTGAAGGCTGATCCACGAGGAAGAAAACAAACAGATGGAACGGAGGTAGTGAAAACGTTTTGCTGGAGGTATACTTGAAGGAGCTGTGTGTCACAAAATTTCCCAAAATTCAGCCAGTGGAAAGTACCACAACCTTGAGCGAAACATAAGAATGACCACTCAAGACATCAAGTACAAAAGAAAGCATGGATTGATCAACAAACTTGAAGGAGATTGGAATGGATCACAATAATATTGTCCTTTTTGAAAACTTGTTAGCCTAACAGTTTTCAAAGTTCATTTTTGTTGTTTGTAACAATAGATATAATGCTTGGAGGACATATTTGTTTGACACAAAGCATTGATTTTGTTGCTTACAAGTAATTTCCGAGGAATTCAAGTTCCACAGTGAATAAGGACGCGTAATTGACAATATCAAAAAAATGAACGTGGCATCCGTGACATGGCCCCTTTAAGCTTAATTAAATTTCTAAAGCCATACAGCATACTTAATCATACAAGAATGAATGTGGAGTGACAAATTAAGAAAGGGAGCGAACTGAAACCGTTTATCAGTCTTATCTTTATTGCCATGCCCTTTATATGATATCCATGTGCTATATTGCTTTTTTACGCAGGATGGAACATTAGAAACCCAGGACCTGATGCAGTTTCTTTCTGATATAGACAATCCTTCTCTGGGATTGATTCTGCAATGTTCAGTTCAGGTAAGACACACTCAAGAGTACCTACAATATTTTTAGTTCTTTTAACAGTAAATTGAATTGAATACACTTTTAGATCAATCCTTCTCCACGCTAAACATGTGTCATAAGCAAACATGCACAAACACCCAGATCACTACAAATGATGCTCTCGCATGCATTTTAAGGTTACCGTGTGGCTTCAGTTTAAAGGATGTAGCGCCTCTCGGTTACATCACAGATACCCAAAACCAATATCAAATTAAAGCTTACAGAACTGGGTATTCAAATATTTCATTGCTTTTTCAAGAAAATAAATTCCCAAGTTTTCCGTAAAGTCGAAATTTGAAGGTCCAGATCGTCGAGTTCCAACTCAATGCAATTTTTATATTTTGGGAGTTTGTTTATTGTTTATTAGCTTTGTCCAATAGACATCGCAAGAATGTAATGACATAACAGAAACTGAAAGTAACAGTAACTACATGGACGGGGATACCGCAACAGCTAAGGCCAATTACTGCGGACCCCGGCTAAAACTTTAAGATGGACGAATTTACATCATGCAAAAAACTTAGCGATAAATAAGAGATAATACTTAGTAACGGAATGTGATATTTGGAGTAATTGGAGTTTGCTTTTTTCTCCAGGTCAGGATCCCAAAAGCTTGAGAAATGTGTCAGAGTTTTCCTTAATTCAATTGTATTCAGAACATTTCAAAACTGTGAGAAAAACAAGCGCAGTGACCGCACGGAAATGGCTTTCAAGGATAGAATTTTCAGATGTATCGAATTCTCTGACACCTTTATGTTGATTATAGATTTTTCTAGCATCTGGCCAAATTTGACTGAAATCAACCAAATTGTTGTTTAGTAGTAACTCTTGAACGTGTCCCCTCCAAGCGAAAATTAAAGTTTGAGAAAACTGCGTTTGAATAAAATTCTCACTACACAAACAAGTACCGCCTCCTAATGCCTTAATGGAAAATTAACCAATCATTTTGAAAGCCGACCTCATCTAGCAACAAAATTATTAGCACAAAGCGCTACGGAATTATCGGCGAACCACCGTGACCGCATGTATTGTCTTAGTCAAAACGAAGTAAGTCTTTGTGAAAACACTACAAGCCAAAGCGGCGCCTTTGTCTTTACTAGTTATCATTAGCGATGGCCTCTTGATTCTTAGCGTAACTGTTCAATTTTTTTTTGGTTTCTGCTTGCCGAAACATCTGTTAACACTAAGCTGTAAATAATAATAATTATAAAGTGCAATTTATGGACACGCGAATTGAAACAAGCGTGTCTCCAAATAATCGCTTCGCTGGAAAATTTCAATACCTTTACCTACTTTAAAGTGTAGCTTCAAGCTATTGTCTTCTTTTATCTCAGTTTTATACTCGAACAATTGCCATTTCTTCCACTAAATACAGGATATTTGAACATACGAACGTGAGGGGTTCAAGACCAAAGAAAGACTGTTCATGTGATTATGGCAACGGGTAGTTATATTGGCAGCAATATGCTGTCAATCAAAGTAAAATTTAACTTCCGGTGGAAATCGCTTACGTCCCAATTTCTCAGCAAATACTCATTTTTTTTCCTAAAATTCTTTTTTTGTTTGTAAGAACTTACTGCAAAGTTTATTTTTATTTAAAAAAAGAAAATCCAAAAATGTTTTCTCTGAATGTTCATGGTAACTTTAAAGATAAATATACCTAAATTGTATAAATTGCAAATTCTTTAGAAAAAGACATCGTACACTTCAGGAATAACAATATTTTAAATCAGATTTCTGATATTTACACAACAGAAAAAGAACACATCAAGTGTCCAGTGTACGAAATTCCAATGTCAAATATTCTTACAAAGCATTTTCGTAAAAACAAAGTAGTTTGATAAACATTTATCAATTAAAAACTTTAGATATCAAGGCCATCAGTTAACTACAACAAGTTAGGAGCTGCAGCTACCCTGAAAAGCGCCCAGTCATGTCTTATTTTCCGGTACAATTTGTGGTTTCCCACGAAGCTGCCAACTGGATTGAAGTCCTCGGGAAATTGCATACAGAGAAATCTATAGAAAATTAGAAAGAAGCAGCACGAGTTATTGCGCAATTATGTCGTTCAACCTGTGCTAGCTAAATTGCCTGCCCCTAGCATATTTGATTGAACAAAAATTGCATTGAAAACCGCGACAAGGTCTATTAAGTATGCTTGGCACATTCTGATTTGCATCCTAATTATTTTTAGACCATCAAGAATCCTAAAATGGATGAAGAAATCACTTGTGCAATTTGCCAAAAATCACTTGATAACCTAAAGGATGTAGTAAATCTTGGTGAGAAGGGAAGTGAGGGATTTAAACGGGCAAGCACAGAGCGCAATGGCATCATCTAAGCTGCTCTGGTAAAAAAGTACACCAAACATGCTGCCACATATACTGCCACCCAACTAAAATCACGAAAGCTAAGAAACAGTAGAGTACCATTTCACAATTATCAAGTAGCCACACTTCTTTGGATCGCACAACTGAACAGTCTGTCAAACTGACTGTTTCTTATATGAAACGAAAGTTGATTTCAAGGAACAAAAGAGAAGGCAAGGAGTGTGTTCTGGGTGACAACCCTCGAAACTAAAGATGTTACAAACCTGTTCCGAAAGGAAAGATGAGTGGGCAGAAGTGGTACAAGCCAGAATATTAAATGTTCATGATTTTTTTACAGTGGACAGAAGTGGTACAAGCCAGAATATTAAATGTTCATGATTATTTTACAGTGCGAACTTAAGGACCAAAAAGCAGATCCCAATGCTATTTGCCTCAGAACAGTCTGATCTTAAGAAAAGAAAAATTGGACGAATTGCACAAAAACCCGTCAAATCAGGGGCATACCCAGAGGGTTCCAGAACCCCCCTAAACGAAAGCAGCTTTTGCGCGCAATTATAGAACAGGAGGCTGCCAATGCAAAGAAAACAAAGCTTTCAAGTCTACACGATGGGTCGGAAGGCATGAAGCACACAAGGTATTTTTTGCCATGTTACCTTCTATCGTCAAGACACTTGAAGCCTTCTCCCATAAACAAGATACTGTTCCAATAGCAGTACAGCAACACTCCATGGAACTGGAATAGTGACAGTCAAAATTAAGCATGTTTGCTTTAAAATGCTGTATTGAGGTTTCCCATCCTCATCATTCAAGTTACTACTATGAAGTGCTTATCATTTGTAAAGCCAAGGAGCATTAAGCTTCAGAAACACGACATTGATGTGTATGACGCATACTGCCAAGTTGATGACCTCAAAGGCGACCTCAAGCTATCTTGAGGGCAGATTGGCACCCAGTTTTAACAATGGCTTGAGACAGCTGCTACTCTTGCAAGGAAAGTCAGCATCGAACCTTCTATTCCAAGGCCGACAGGAGCATTGCAGTAACGTGGAGGCAACATCACCCAAAGAGTATTTCAAGAGGGCCCTTACAATACCCTTGCTAGATCACTTAGCTACCCAGAAGGATATAATGACTGGACTAAAAACCTTACGTAGACTGACCTCTTGTAAACAACCACGATTTATTTGCTTAATCTATTTTTTCAGGGGTTCAACTGCAATAAAAACCAAGCTAGTTTGTTGCACTTCCTTTGAAATAATAGTAATTAAATGCAACAGACATTTCCATTGTAATAGAAATTACTTAGCAGGGAGGTGCATGAGAGTAGCAATCAATTAATTTTGTTTCTAAATTTAAACACGTACTTTAAAAAAGTGTATAGGCATTAGGGAAACATAACCCTTAAATATGTGCTCTTTCTATAACGTATTTCTTATTTTTGCACGCTTGTACCCACATATCACACTGTATCTTTGGTGACTGAATGTTTGGTAGAATCTGTTTCATTCTCCAGTACAAACAGTTTCACCATTTTTGTGTAGACTACAAAGTTATGTATGCCAGTGTACGTTTGCATTTGTGAGTTTACCATGACACAAAACAGCGCTAAAACATGTGCCCTTGAATGTCAATCTCTAAAGTATTTCTTAGAACTTTTTTATTTCCTGAAGAGTGGCAAGATCTGGGTAAAACGTAAGTTTTTTTCTTTGGGACTGAGATGCATTCAAAATATGATTCTTTGGCATAAAATTTTAGATTAAACAAATAAATGGTACTGGGAAGTGTTTTAGTGACAAAAAAACTACTAAGATCCATACATATGTGAATGTGTGGTGCATAAACTCAGTAATTACCATATACATTTTATTTCTTGCAGATGATAGAGCTGCCTCCTTGACAAAGAGTTTTTGTCTATGAAACCCACATAACAAAAGCGTTTAAAAGAAAACAGCCACGACAACAGCCTGCTTCTTCCCAAGCTGTTTTTACAAGGATGAAGAACTCATAGGCAAAAGCCTTACTGGAAAGAACCACAAGCCCTGCCTGGATGCTGACATCCTCAACAGTACCATGAGTAAGAGTTCTTTATATAAATACACTTCATAAACAGCTCACTCACTATAATGTAACATTATTGTACGAAAAACAAAATAAAGGGACCTGGCTAGATTAACAAATTAAACAAAATATTGATCTAGATATTACTGACAGTACATACAACCATAATTTCATGGAAACAAAATAAAATAAATGTATCATTGTATATTACACACAGTCACATAACGGCAAAGATGGCATAAGCCTTTACCGCTTACTCCATATTGCCTCTTTATGACAAATACCAAACATTCCAAATATTCTCCGTTAGTTATTAGGTTAATTTAATTGAACAACGACTTGCTTCTTTTGTTGCTTTTTACAAATGAAATGAGCATTAATTTCTTATCATTACTTTACTCAGAGACTTTTGTACTACACGTTTTTATTTTTGCAGGCTACACAAGGAAAAGATTCCCCAGCCAAGTTCCCGACAGTGTAGTAAAAATTGCACTTCTGAACAAAATAACCTGCGTGGAGTCCAAGTCGATAAGGAAGACTCCTGTTCATTAAATCTTTTTTTTATATGAAATGTTAAATTTTTAATTAGCAAATGACTTACTAATTTCTTTATTTGTAAAAAAACTTCAACGTTTATGAATCTCAGTCAAGAGCTGTAAATGTGCGCATACAATGATAATATAAATGTTTGAATAATTAAGAGGCTGTCCTCGTTAGAACAGATAAGGCAAATTTCGGCTTTTCACCGATTTCCCTGATTTTTTTCTAAGAATATCAATCATCATACCCCATCAACAAATATCACATTTACTGAGCACAATGCGATTTTTTCCCTTATTGGCGAGACGGTTTACAAGGTGACCTCAAAACTACCCAATTTACCATTGGGGACTCTACAATTTATCTATACGTTGCCGGGGCTGCCAAAACGTCATTCCTTGCTCAAACATCTTGAATATTTTACACATTGAAGTTCCATTTGTCAATAACAATTAAAATGTTTAACTTTGGTTTTTTGTGTGAAAGTTTCACTGAGTTACCATTTTTTTTTTTCAAAATACCTCCTCCTAACTTCAGAATGCATTAAACATGACATACATGTAGTTAAAGCCTATTTTCACAAAAGTGGGACCTGACTTAAGGTCAAGTCTATTTTAACTCAAAAGCACTAACACCAATGTACTACTGTATGGAATAAAATTTGTGGGCACTTCACACTGCGTGCTGTACCAAGTATAATTATATAGCATTATGAGTGACATAAGGTCTTTGAAAACCTTGGACTTCCCCACAACCAGGTATGGAGACTTTTATGTTTCTATTCTACTAGAAAAGCTGCCAGAAAAGCTGTTAACCAATGCGTTGAAGGAGTATCCTTGTGCCAATCACACTCTTGAGCAACTGATTGACATGATTCACAATGAAGTTAAAAGGCTCAAGCAAGTCGCCTACATTAATCTGAATAACCAACCAAGCAAAGGCAAATCACCATCTTCTCATCCCAAGATTATGACAAGTATCCCTTCAACTTCAAATGTTTCAGTTCCGCCTGGCACTGCTACTGCACTTTCTGCAGCCACTACGTCTTCTGCGCTGTCCAAAAGTAAGAAATTCTGACAGCTCAAAGGACCCAAAAGGGTTTCCTGTCGCTTGTTTGGGTCTCAGCATAGCACATTTCAATGTGAACTCTCAGTTGAGGATAGAACGACTACAGTAAATTCAAAGCAGTTGTGCATTAATTGTCTCCGAAGTGGCCATGCTGCCACCTAGTGCCAATCACAATGGAGATGTTCAGTGTGCAAACAGCTACATCACACTGTACTACATGCTGCTTCCACCACTCAGTCAACTCCACTCATGCAAACCTCGCCCAATGCATCAACACTGACTCCTCAGAGTCCAAGGGTATCTATGCATGCTGCTACAGTTTGCGAGGACATACAGAATCAAGTGTCACACCTTCCCTCCCCTCAAGGGAGCAATGTAGATAACCTTGCAAAATATGATTTGTGCGATACTTGTTACGCATTGATCAAAAAGTACTTAGGAAAGGAAATCTAGGTAGATATCCTTTGATTCTTACTGATCTGGCACAAGTCTTTTTATTTGAAGTTTTTGTTTGGGTAATTTTTTTTCCTTTTTTATTCCAGGTTATTACATATAGAAATCATGTTACCAACTTCTGTAAAAGTAGCTTAAGAAATAGAAGCAAAACATTTCGACTTTTAGAGATTCGTGTGCAAATACTTAAAACTATGCCTGATTTCTGTGAAATGTTACTGCACAATCCTTGCCATGTGTGTGTGTGTGTGTGTGGGGGGGGGGGGGGTTAGGTTGGGAACCTGTGTCTCTAAGGGAGCGGGCTTTTGACGACGGTACCTCCTAAAATATGTAATGATTTTGCAGTTTATGACCATGTGGCAAAAGTATATCTCAGTAGCAAGGTTTATTGGTATTCATAAAGAACTTGGGGGTAACAGCGGAGTTTTCAAAGATAATTCAGTGGCATTAATTCTTAAAAGATTTATAGTACATATCAATGCATGGCATTTTTTTCTTTTTTCAAATTGGAGCTAGATGATCTAAGAAGTACCCCGTAAGTTACCCCCACGTTTTGGATTGCATTATCCCTAGTGGACATTTGCTTTTCCTAAAGAGTCTTAAACCATACACAAAATACCTGTGCCATTTCACGTTTCACATAAAATAGCAGGCACCTTTTGACTTTACCTTCGCTTACTCGTCTAATGAAGCTGTTTTGCGACTCACTGTGGTCAGTTCACGAAAAAAAGTGTGGTAACAGTGGCGGATCCAGGGGGAGGGTCCAGGAGCCCCCTATAAGACCCATGGTTTTGTTTTTTTGTTTACTACTTGTTTGACACTAAAATTCTGGCATCGACAGGATAGCATATCACTACTCAATTAGTTGATTTTTTTTCAAAAAATCATTTTGCCACTGAACTAAATTCTTGGTATATTCAGAAATGTAATTTTCGGGGGTATCCTCTGGTGGTCTGCTCGCGAAGCAGTATTGCCCGGATGGGCGTTAACAGTGCTCTTCTCTGCTTTCTTTCAACCGGTTCCATCTGCCGTGTTGAAGAATGACAGTCTTTATAATTTAGCAGAAAAGTAGCCTGCAGAACAGGCGTATAAATATTTTTTGTTTTGCATTTCTTTCAGGCGAGCGGAGGCAGGCATGAGGCAAGTGTGAAGCGCGAGTCTCTAAGGCGCTTGCCCAAATATTAGAGAGATTTAATTAGCATCGCGTATACGTGAAATGCGAACGGCAAAAATGACCACGTGACCACAATTTTACCGCCATTTTTTGCCAGTTTCCAGTTGCTGTTTCTGGGTGAAAACTAGCCAGTCGTTTTTAGGGGAGGACGTAATATGAGTCCCCTAAAAACGACTGCATGGAAGGCTACGTGAAAGGAGGCTATTTCGTGCACAGGCGGCCCAAGCTCAAGCTGTGAGCCAGTGATCATCTTGCGTAATAGCGGTCACGGCACAAATATAACAAACACGCAATAGGGAATACACCTTAGAAGCAAGGTATGTCAATTTTTATTAACAATTTTCCAATATTTGTACCTCCTAAACCTGATCGTAAATATTCCCATACAAAATCTTATATTTGTGCCGTGACCACTATTACGCAAGATGATCACCAGCTCACAGCTTGAGCTTAGGCTGCCTGTGTTTCGTGTTTGCCATCTACGTGAGAACTACGTAAGTATTTCTTCCTATATTTCTTTCTATATTGTTGAAAACAAGTAGCCAAATAATTTTTCCGGGAAATCATTCTAGGGTAAATTAAATTTCATGTCTAAAAATCGTTCATAACTCACTTCTTAAACATGGGCAGATCCAGGAATTTTGGATAGAGGGGGGAGGGTCCAACTTTGATTCAGATATACTATTGAAACTTTTTTTTTTGCGGTAAATTACTTATCCCCTACACCACCGAGTTTCCCCCCTCCCCACACTCCATAAGATTTCCTAGTAATGGTAAATTTGGTGAACGCCGTTTCCAAAAGTATTCCCTTTCCTTTAACTCAGAAAGAAGTGTGGAAGGTGTAGGTAAGTCGTGTTGCCAAAATTGTAGTTTTCCTCTAGCCTGCAGAACAGGCGTTATTTATTTTTTTGCGTTTTTCAGACAAGCGGAGGCAAGCACAGAGCGCAAGTCACGCGCGATGAGAGAGAACCTCCCGTCGCCCATGAATAGGCGTTTTACTGGAGATCGTCAAGCAAGAAATGCCCCACCCTCCAACCAAGAGGTTATTTCACCACAATACAATGATATGAATCTACCTGACTTACATGCCATCAATTTAACATCGTGCGATCTAACTGAAGCTGAATGCTCCCTTTTAACCAAAGGACCTGCGTTTTGCCCTGCGCCGAAGGATGTTCACTGGCAGAAAACCATCGATGATATTGACAAATTTGAAAGAAAAATCCGCCTTGCTGTTTTCCATCATGGCAAAAATCCCGAAGAAAGCCACCGCACAGCAGTTGATCGACTTCCATCAATTCCATCAACCAGCAATTGGATGCCTCCAAAGTCCAGTTATCCCAAAGTTGAACTTTTCTTAAACAATGTTAAGAAAGACATTCTCGAGCCCAAAAACTTGAGAAAACCCAAAGACAATCTTACAAAAGAGGAAAGGTCAGCCTTAACTAAACTGAAATCTAGCGATAATGTATTTAGAATTCAGGATATGGGGTCTAGGTTTGTTATTCTCTCCCAAAACGAGTATTGGGAGAAAATGTTAGAACAACTTAATAACAACCTCCATTATGACAAGTTGAATCATGATCCCACTAAAGAGCATTCCAATGGGGTCAAAGACTGGGGACGTAAATGGCTCAGTAAAGGCCAGATAAGTCAAGATATTGCCATGTGGGTTGCCATTTCAGAACCAAAACCGGGGGTGGAATTTGGTAATGTTAAGACTCACAAGGAAGGTAACCCTCTCCGCCTTATTACTTCATGTTGCGGAACGGCAATTGAAAGACTTTCCGCTTTTACTGAGTTCTACCTTAAGCCCTTAGCCCATAATTTGCCATCTTTTGTGAAAGACACCACAGACCTCGTTAATAAGATTCAAACGCTAAATGCTGAGAGGGGTCCCCTACCACCCGGGTGTCTGCTGGTGTCCTGGGATGTTGTTACGATGTTTCCCAATATCGATAATAACTTAGGTTTGACAGCTGTTAGAAAATATCTTGATTAAAGATCGGACAAATTCCCATCTACCGATTGTATTGTAGAAGCGATTAAAATTTGCCTTCAGGCCAATAATTGTCAATTTTCTGGGAAGGATTTTGTGCAGAAACATGGAACTGCAATGGGACCTAAAAACGCATGTAGTTATGCAGACCTAGCTATGGGATTAATTGATGAGAAAGCTAAGTTTAAAGGTGCTGTTAAGCCCATGTTATGGTGGAGGTATAGGGACGATGTTTTCGATATTTGGATACACAGTTTGCCTAAATTGCTAGAATTTACGGAGTACATTAATTCTCTGTACCCCACCATTAAATTTGAGCTGGTTTATTCGGAACATACCCTCAATGTCTTGGACCTTACATTGCACCTCCAAGATGGGTTCATTAGTACTGACATTTACGCAAAACCCACAGATAGCTATCTTTATTTACCCTTTTCTAGTTCTCACCCGGCACATTCTAAAAACCATAACCGGCTGATAATTTCAGGAGAAATAGAACGAAAGTTAAACCGAATAAGTGCATTTAGACTAATATTTAGGCAATAAATGAAAGGGAACGGTGGTTTCTTTCCATAATATTTCGATATAATTCTATATCATCATCAGACTAGGTGACAATGCGGTAGCTAAAGTTTAAATACTAAAAGGGTGGTAAATTAGCATCATTTTTCACAGGGGCCTGTTCAGTCTCCTTTCAACTGGTACATTGTAGCCATGCGTAAATGTGGTTTATCTAGGTTGGCTAAAAAGGTCACTAAATGGTTTGATGACACCAAGGCTAATGGCAAATCTTTTGATTATCGTTTTACAGGGAAGGATTCTAGGCTGTTTTTGTTACATTTTATGTCATTGATTTCAGCCATTAAATGCGGTGCTAATGCTCATGAAAGAGAGGCCACGATTCTCCATGTGATTGCTTACATTTGTCTTTGCTTGAGGGACTGTGTGTCTCTTCACTCGCTTAGATATATCACATGAACAGGTGAGTGAACTGAAAACCTTCTGCACAAACTTCTTTAGCGCAAATGCCATTTTATTTTATGTAAATCCCACAGTCTGGACCATTGGTCACCTTGTACCTGCCCACACCGAGCACATGAAGGGAAAGTATGGACTTGGCCTGGGTCTCAACTCCATGGAAGGGCGAGGGGCCAAGCATGTATTCATATCAAAGTACAGTCAGAATGCAATGTTTCATTCCAGATGGGAACAGATCTTTCTTCACGAATTTGTTTCCCTTTTGTGGTTCAGAGAAAGAGGTTATAATTGTTCTAATGTAAATTTTTCCACCCTGAGCAGGTGATCAATTCAGAACCAGCATACTGTTATTGTGGGCTTCAGAAGGAGAGCCAACAGATGAGAAGTGCAGAGCGTGTTCTAACAATTTGCGGTGAAACAAAATTAATATTCATGTGCAGTTTGCATCAGTAAGTGACATCATTCTGTTTAGACATATTCTTTTTGTGGCAAAATAAAGAAAACTGAACTAAAACTGTGAGTCTGTGGATGAGATCCATTCACATGAAAGCTACTGCGCAGTACTTTCCTGTGCTGCTGTTCTGACATTATGTTCATATACCTTCCCTTTCACTTTAACAACAGCGACACAGCCTTTTAATTACCTTTATAAATATTATTAATATCATTATGGATATTTGGGTTGCCATGAAATCAGAATATTGAATGTTAATCTGGTTCAATTAATCGTGTTCCTTTGTTTCTGTGTCTGGTTATGTTTAATAATAGACCATTTTAAGAAGGGCAACCCATTTATTAGTCCTTATATTTGTACGTTAGCCGTTCTGACCTCATTAGAACGTGACTGTAAAAGTAAAGAGAATGTTTACATTCAAACTATGCCAGAGGGGATACTCTACATACATATAAAATGATAAAAAAGGCTGCTATTATGAAAAAGGTCTATAAGTACTAAACTAAAAGGATAATAAATACAAGTCTTTGAAAATACTTTGACCAAGAAAGGTTAGGCATTTTAACTTGGTATTTATTGACACAACAGCTCAGTGATTGTATATGTGAAAGCTGTTAGACATGAATTTTTGACCAAGAGAGGTCAGACATTTTAACTTTACTATATTTTTTGACACAACAGCATAGTGATTGTACATGTGAAAGCTGATGGACGTGAATTTTTGACCAGGAAAGGTCAGACATTTTAACTCAGTATTTATTGACACAAAAGCTTAGTGATTGTATATGCGACAGCTGTTGGACATGAATTTTGGACCAAGAGAGGTCTGACATTTTAACTTTATTATATTTTTTGACACAACAGCATAGTGATTGTACAGTATATGTGAAAGCTGTTGGACATGAATTATTGACCAAGAATGGTCAGACATTTTAAATTTATTATATTTTTTTGACACAACAGCATAGTGATTGTATATGTGACAGCTGTTGGACATGAATTTTGGACCAAGAGAGGTCTGACATTTTAACTTTATTATATTTTTTGACACAACAGCATAGTGATTGTACAGTATATGTGAAAGCTGTTGGACATGAATTATTGACCAAGAATGGTCAGACATTTTAAATTTATTATATTTTTTTGACACAACAGCATAGTGATTGTATATGTGAAAGCTGTTGGACATGAATTTTTGACCAGGAAAGGTCAGACATTTTAACTCAGTATTTATTGACACAAAAGCTTAGTGATTGTATATGTGACAGCTGTTGGACATGAATTTTGGACCAAGAGAGGTCTGACATTTTAACTTTATTATATTTTTTGACACAACAGCATAGTGATTGTACAGTATATGTGAAAGCTGTTGGACATGAATTATTGACCAAGAATGGTCAGACATTTTAAATTTGTTATATTTTTTTGACACAACAGCATAGTGATTGTATATGTGACAGCTGTTGGACATGAATTTTTGACCAGGAAAGGTCAGACATTTTAACTTAGTATTTACTGACACAAAAGCTTAGTAATTATATATATGAAAGCTGTTGGACATGAATTTTTGACCAAGAGAGGTCAGACATTTTAACTTTATTATATTTTTTGACACAACAGCATAGTGATTGTATATGTGAAAGCTGTTGGACATGAATTTTTGACCAGAAAAGGTCAGACATTTTAACTTAGTATTTACTGACACAAAAGCTTAGTGATTGTATATATGAAAGCTGCTGGACATGAATTTTTGACCAAGAAAGGTCAGACGTTTTAACTTTATTATATTTTTTGACCCAACAGCATAGTGATTGTATATATGAAAGCTGTTGGACATTAATTTTTGACCAAAAGAGGTCTGACATTTTAACTTTATTAATTTTTTGACACAACAGCATAGTGATTGTATATGTGAAAGCTGTCGGACATGAACTTTTGACCAGGAAAGGTCAGACATTTTAGCTTACCGGTGGTATTCATTGAAACAACAGCATAGTGATTGTATTTGCCGTTAGTTGGTATTTATAAGGATTCACTAATTTTTTAACCTCCAATGTAGTCAGTGATGAGAAAGAAATTCTTTGCTGCTCATACAAGGCAAGTGGAAAAATCTACAGAGGGTGGAAGGTGCCTCTTTCAGTAGTCCCCCTTCAACAGGCTACACACCCACTCCACTTGCTCTAGCTCTGCTTGGAAACTGGTAGTAGTTAAAAAAAAAATGATAAAAAGGCTTAGTGGAGTCTAATTCAGTCCGTAACCATACAGTGATCTTACAAAATCAGATAAGGATGTAATAGAGTCCAATTTGTGTAATCATGAGCATCTTTACAGACAGAATTGGATGACACAAAGGTCTGTTACCAAATAATGACGTCACATTGTCAGAAGGCGAGACGCGTCAGGGTCAAATAAAGCCAGAAATGGTTTGCTTTCTACAGAAGTTTGAGGTTTCAAATTACACATTCTGGACCTTTTTGTTTCAAAACATAGCTTTGTGTTCCATAACTATCAAAATGTGCCAATATAAAATCTTGACAGATGCATCGGCTTCCTTGCGGCTATTCGCCAAAAAGAAAAACACCATGCCCACAGAAATCTAAAATAGAATGCCGCCTTCAAAGGGCATTTCCCATAAGGTACCGTACGCACTAGGTTGACAAAATTTGTTTGGCTCTGCCAGAAATCTCTACAAATTTTGTCTCCACCAAATTTTGAATTTGGTAATCGTGTACGCACTTGAAAACACCAAAATATTTGATAACTACAAAGTGTCAATCACGTTGAAATCGAACACCTTTCTTTTAGCTTCCGTTTGTGGGAAAGCATGTTTACATGTAACCTTTACTTCTTGAGAGATTAATGTAGAGGACGCATTATCCGTCTCTTGATGCTATACCTTTCTCCAAACCGAATTTTAATTTTTTTGTTGTTTGTCCAAGGATGCAACGATTACTCACTTTCTATAAACATGGATAAGTTGGAACCAAAATCTGTTGTTCCGCAGTTCACGTTCCGGCGTGTATTGAGCAATTGTTAGCTTGATAGTTCTGCTTGCAGGGTTTAGGCTTAAACAGCTGCTGGTTTTCTTTTTAAACGGATAATCAAACAGTTTAAACATTTTCCCTAGAGCGTTAAATGGATGCAAATTTTTTTAAACGGATAAGCAAACCATTTAAACGTTTTCCCTAGAGCATTAAATGGATGCAAATTTTTTTAAACTGATAAGCAAACCGTTTAAATGCTTGAATGAACCGTTTCAATGGATCTAAATGGTTTCGCCGTTTAAATGGAAAAGTGTTAGTGTCCATTTTCCTAAAGGTCACATATGCACACACCTTTTACAGTCAAAAATGGAAATAACTTTTAAAATGTGCAATCAAATATATGACAGCACTGCAGTGACAGCAATAATAATTATTATTTACTTTTAAATTAAAGGCAAAACAATGAACTGAAACTGAGTGGAAAAGAAGAGTGACGATTTAAGGTGATACTTCCACCAAAAGATAAATCGCTGGTATGCTGCCACAAAATTTCTGATGGTAGAGAAGTGGCAAGAGGTACTGGGGGATATGAGAGGGAAAAGCGTGGTTACGCAAAAAGGAAGACATTGTTTTGGGAGGAGGGAGGAAAACAAGAGGCAGCGAAGAAGGTAGTAAGAATATCGACCACTCCCGTAATGGATGGCAATGAGCAGATCACGTCCCTTCAGTCGTGGATAATTTTAAAAAAATGAAGATGACTGAACTCCTTGCTAAACAGACAGGGAGGACATTCAACAAAAGCAGCAGAAAACAGGACGTTATCGACGCATACATTGCAGCTCAAGCAACAAGAAAAATTTAAATTAAAACAGCTCCTTTAGGAGCTAACAAAATCCTGTAGGTCTAACCATGGTGTTAGATATTGCACTCATATAGGAACCAATGACTCATTTAGGAGCCACCAAGCACATGAAAGCAATTAACAAAAACAGATTGGGTGTGCACATTATATAAATTTGCTAAATGTTTTGAAAGAGTACGAAATTTGAAGACAAAGGGAAATAAAATTGTCATTTTGTCCATGCAGAATGGCCCTTTTCAGCTATGTCACACAAGCTTCAATTTTCAGTGCTTTTCATAAACACAAAAATTAGATGATTTATCCTACTGAATTTAGTAACCCTGCAAAGTTTCATAACAATCCGTTGGATCTAATTTGTCTGAAACTCATTTGCAAGTAGTGTTTACAATTAAGTTTAAAAAACTAGTTAAAAGTAGCAGAATTCCACAGGTGTCAGTGTGCTTCTGGCAAAACGATTCTGGGGATAATAGAATTCCCTAAACAATATTAAGAAGCCTTACCTGAGGTAACAAAACTTAATGAAAGGGTTGGATTTGCGAATCCTTATGTATCAATAAGGCATAGGGTTATCAAGGATTCATACAGCTTACACTTTACAACATAGCCAAAGGTTATAAAACAAGCTGTCAACCAAACAGTCCTTTAAAATAAGACTTAACTTTAACAAAACAAAAAGTACTTGTAAATGACAAAATCAAAGCTTTATGACAAACAAATATGCAACCTTCCTCAATCCCTGGTGTCTTTTTCTGAAATTTTCAAATAGATGTGTAAAACACCCATAGGCTCTGTGTCCAGGCCAGGGAAGCCATGTTGATTGCAAGGCAGATAGGTAAGCCTGTGCAAATTATCCTTGCTGAAACCCGCTGATGAAAATAGCTGTGTGTAGGCCCAATGTTTATGCTTGTGTGCTAACTTGCACCGTCTTGAATTACCTTCCACATTTTTTTTCACCTTCCACGTGTACTGGGTGCATGGTAGCTTTTTCATAGTTTGGGAACAGATGTTGAAAATGGTTGAGGGAAGAGCGGTTCAGAACATCTTGACGGGAAATCACCCAGTAAGATCTGACACCTGATTCATATTTCTGACAATGTTTCCTTTTTTCCAGTCCGGTTGTTTTGGTACTAAGCTGATTCCTCTCGATTCTATGACAGCTTTTGACCAGCGACGGCCAGGTCTTTAATTTTTTACAAGGGCTGGCCAGCTATTTGGAGGGCAAGCTCAGACAATTTGATGTCATAAGTTACTATTGCCCTTTTCTCTGATACAATATTTTCACATCCCTCTTCTCGCTTTTCAGATTTTATTAGGAATAAGCCGTTTAATGTATCATGCCCTCTGTTGTTTTGTGCTTTAACTGATTCCAACATTTTCTTTATTTTGGCTTTAGGAAAGACCAGGCAGTCATCACCTTGTGCCATGGTAAGATTTGATCTTGCTTAACTCAAAACATTGTTTTAGTTTTCCTTTTTATGTGTCCCTATGATCTGAGAAACGATCAGCCACCGATATGCGATGATGCCCGGGGAGTTATCGCACCAAAATCAAGTCAAACAAATATGGCATGTCTGAGGTCGCTAAACTAAATGGCGTAATTTTTTTATTTCATGCTGATAGAAACTAGGGGTGTCTTCTTCTTTCTACGGACTTCATGATTGCATATGCAGCCGAATTCTTGAGGGATCAGGCTGTGTTTAGGGAGTTGAAGGACAGACAAGAGTAAAGAGTAGGTACTGCTAATTTAATTGTCTAACAAAACAGTACATACGAATTTCTCGCACTGTTGCATCCAAAAATAATTTTTACGTTCTCAAAACCTCATTTTACTGAGATGAATAATACCTTTGGATTATTGTAGATGTGCGTCTCTTATGTATACTTGTTTGTTCTCTTTCAGGTATATGCAGCGTTGAATCCGCCTATCATCGGATATCAGTTCCGTTTTGTGTCACTGATAACTTTTCTTCTCTAATCATAATAGAATTTTCCGCTTGGAAATGAAATATTGCTTGACAGGGGGGCTGACTTATATTATGAACGTATTGTTGGTCATGAGCTTTTATTGTGTTTGGTGGCTTCTCTAGAAGCCGTTTTTTTTTTTTTTTTTTTTGGAGGGGGGGGGGGACAGCTTTCAGTTCAATGAAAATTTCCGGGAAAATAACTCTTCGTGAACTTTACTTGAAGTTTCTCTATGTTGGAGGTGGGCGTTTTTTGCTGGCTTTTAAAACTACCTGCTCTGAATAAAAATATTTCAGAATATCAGGCCTATTTAGTCTACTTTGGGTGCACGTCTGGTGGCAAAAGCAAAAAAAAACTGAAGTGTTTACTTTCTACTGAAAATGCTACGATTTGCCAGCAGAGAAGCGTGAATATAACTGCCAAGGCGAATTTGGAAACTAAAGTTTACAGCATTAGCCCACCTTCAGCCGATTAATAGAAACCTCACACAAATGATTCGCACATTGCCCTAGCTATGAACCTAAGATCAGGTCATTGTTTTATGCTTTTATTCTCATGATGAGGTTTGTGTAAAAACCAATGAAAACTGGGACGAAAAATGATGTGGAAAACTTCCTCGGATCGCAGGTTGATTTACTAAAGTACCGCTTGTAAAACAACGCGTTCTAATGGTTTCATAAGTCAGACGTTTTGACCATCAGAATTCCATCGAGTTACATAAAAATTTCGCTGCACACCAATTTCTTGATAAAATTCTTTTAAAGAGTATGGCGCACCACTTTGTGTAACATTAAAGTCATTTCACACATACGCCTTAGACTGTGTACATGATGTCTCATCTTGCATGTCCATTTGCCTCGTACTGTGACTCTCAGTGCAATATTCCAATAAGCTATCCTGGAGGAAATGAGATTCTTCCTCTGATCTCTTGTTCCAAGGATATTAATGCTCATCTTAGACATATCTTTGTAGCCCAAACTTGTGCCTCGTTGGAGAAAGAACTAATTCCTAAACGTGTGGACTTGTTCGATGAAGGCGGCCATGACTTCACAATTTGTCTGAAGCACTGGGATCAATTAGGTGTCAAGTTCAGGGAGTTGATAAATCGTAAGGGAAAATGGGAGAGGGGCATTAACCTGTGAATGTCCAAAGAAATTTAGAGGAAATGGAATGTAGTAGTCCCTCAGTGTTGGAACAGGTAATATGCTTTGTTTTATTATCCCTTGAATCATAGTCTCATTTGTTTCCACAAATTATAGACTTAATTACCAGCCACTGTTTGAAAGAGGGGCAGACAGCCTAACAAGGAATTGATCTTACATTCTGTCATTCTCTCTTTGAACACTGGAACATGTAGAACTTGTAGTGGTGAACACCAAGCCGTGATCAAAATCGAACTCGAAGGAGCAGAGAAAGGAAATTAGCTCAGCAGGGCTGCCTTTAAAACAGGGTGACAGCGCCATTGCTGAGCCACATGCGGCGGCATTCTGTATTTCATGGACTGGAGTGGAGTGGACTGGATTTGTAAAACGCGGACTTGTAAAAGGCATACTTGTAAAACGTGGACTTGTAAAACGCGCACTTGTAAAACAAGGTTTTATAAAAAACGGACTGGTAAACAATCACAAGAAAAAAAAACAATTTTATTTGTTTGAGGATTTATCATAAATCATAGCAAATTCTTTCGACTGTTTACCCATAGATTTTATTTTCACTATCCTCCATGTCACACCTTGCATCTGGCCTGATTCACGCTTCTGAAGTAAAAAAGGACGATTGCATATTTTAGCCTTCTTTGCAGACTCAATTTATACCGCCAGTAAATTTTCCCTCTGCAACACAGGCTAGCTTCCTTGGGACACGGTGCTTTTCCCTACGTTAGCTTTTGTGAACCAAAAGACGTACATTGCTTTACACGAATTAGTTAACCACATCATAACGGGAACAAAACCGGATGTTATGACAGATTATATCTTATCTAGAACTGCATGGTAACACTGGTAATTGGTATTGTTTATGACAAAAGAGATTGAAATTTCCAAGTATCACAACAGGTTCTTCATATCCTTTCATTTTCTCTCCTCCCTTCTTCCCAGTTACTTCCGAATTTAAGCTGACCAGAGGTGAAAATAAATCCATTGACTTTTGACCGAAAAAATTATGCATAGTTTAATTTTGTGTGCAAAAGTTTCGCAAAGTTTGTACTGCGCGAGGTAGAGATGGCAGGTACAAGCTTCCGTCTCTCTCTAAAAAGTAAAGACGCCCTTTAGAGCTTCCAGAATTCTCATGGAATTCCATAATGATCAAAGACGAGCTGGGACGCAGTACATTTGGGTCCATTTATTTGGCCAATTTCAATGTTTCTGGCGAGCAACGCAGTGTTGTTATCAAGAAATTGAAACGTGAATCCCCAGAATCAAAGCGCTGCTTTCAAAAGGAAGCTGGAATTCTAAACAGTGTTAAAGGCCACAAAAATATTGCCCGTGTTTTAAGATTTTGCCAGAGTGTAACACAACACTGAGTTAAAAAAAAGTCACGTGTTGTCGATTTCAATGCAGGTCATGTCACAGTGTGTGCTCATCCATTTAAAGCTGAATTATTTCTTCAAGTTTTTGATACTAAAAACGTGTACAAATTTTCAATAGCACTTTTCAAAAAAATGAAAATCGACAGTAGAAAACAGCGAGAAGAAAGATTTCTTTATACAGGACTAAGTGTCCCACACAACGCAATTAGCATATTCAATGTTTACAATTTTTTTACATAGCATTCAGAGATCAGGACTAACTAATTCATCAGGTTTTAGGCATTTTTAAACGGGTAAAACCGTTTTTGCTTTTATATTTGTGTGCTTTTTGGTGTAGTGAATTTAGAATGGTGAAATTTAGCGATTAAGAATGTTTTGATTTACAACAATTTGAATTTGATCGACAACCTCATTTGCATAATGCGGGTTTCACATTCGAAAAAGCACCAAAAGTGCGAAGTCGCTGTGGTCAAGGAAGATAAAAAGCGCAACGTATTTTTATATTTCTATGCTTCCTAACATCTGTTTAGCAAAGTTCAGTTGGAATTTAGAATGGGTCGGTCTGGACTTGGGAAATAAATGCCGGCAAAGACAGGGTACTTTCACCGGTTTTCAGAAAGCGTTCTAACGAGGGTTAATAATATTAGTTTTTGTGACCCTAAAAATTAAAACAAATCAAAATAAACATGCATTTCATTCCTTTGAAGGAACACTTGACTTAGGAATTATAATGAATTTTTGTGGCGTTTCCTGGTTTTCGAGCAGCGAGCCATTCAATTTTATGCAACTTCCTACTTTCGCCACGCTTAAATTTAGGTCCTCAAACGCTCTGACTGTTGTGGCTTGTAAAAAATTTATTTTAACGTATTTCCAAAAACTAAAGTCATTTCAGTTACTTATGAGCCGAGATAATTTAGTGGGCAAAGTTTGAGGGCAAACTTTTTTTTGACCCGAAACGCAGTGGACCGTTCTTAGGGAAAGTGCCACTTAATTCTCTCCATAACAGTCTTGCTACGATTGATCAGTCAAACCAAGGTGATGTGAATAACATCCAGCTTATTAACACTTAACGACAAGAAAATAAAGATCTTTCTCAAGAAATTTACATGTTGAAGGTGCAACTTCAAGAAGACAACAACATGCTAAAAAAGATCACTGAAGAACGGGATTCCTACAGGAAAGCGCTCTAAATCATGACTGAGGAGCTAAATATCGCGAATTCAACCCGCAAAGAAAAGCACCGACTGCGATCAACTCTATTTCCAAATGAAGAAGCCCATCAAGAAAAACCCAACGAAATCCAAAGTAATGAAACTGAAAGTGGTAATGGCAATGAAAATGAAGGTCTCGAGAGAGAGAATGGAATGAAGTAAGGCGCACTCCAAAGCCAATCCAAGAAATTGGCACACTTATTGTGGGTAATTCAATGATCAAAGACATTAAACCTAGCTTGATGTCAGCTTTAAATACCATTAGAAAGCAATGTCTTCGCAGTGCAAAAATTGAAGATTGTACATCTGAAGTAGATTTTAGCGGTTACAAATGTAACAAAACTGTTATTATTCATCTTGGTACCAACAACATAACTGATGACTTGCCGAAGACCATTGCCAGAAAAATAACTGAAGTGGGAAAAGAGATTCAACGCAAGACTTAAGCCCCAAGAATTCTCATTTCAGGTATCATTTCCAGGAACGAAAAAAAGGGTAGGCAGTAAAATAGTTGACACAAACAATGAAATGGATATTTGTTAACAACGACCGAATAAATGAGTCGTTTCTAAATGGTAGCAAACTGCACTCAAATAACAAAGGCTCTGCCTATCTAGCTACTAACTTCCTTAACGCGTTAAATAAAAGTACTGCTAGTAACCATAACACCAGAGATGCAAGAAGGCCCAAGGATAACAATTAAAACTTTCAGAAGACCAAAGCTCTTCTTGCCTCCTTAATACAAGACCTTCTGTGAGCATAAATAATTTTTCTGATTTTTCTAATTATGCTGTGAATCCCCACAACCAGCTGGATTATAGACGCCAAGTTCATCCCAAAACTCCAAATAACTTACCAAATAACATTTCGAAAAGTATACATGTACAGCCAAATTTGGGCATTCCATTAACTAGAAGATTTAAAATAGCTTCTATAAACTTGGCCAGTCTTTTTCAGCATATCGACCAGCTTAGGATCTATATGCTGCCCAAGACGGTTGACATACTAGCTATTAACGAGAAACATTTAGACGGCTCTATTCAAAATGGTGAGATCAGCATCCCTGGATATACCCTTGAAAGGAAAGATAGAAATATGTTAGGGACTTGATAAATTATAAGCGTCTCAATGACCTTCCTGAGGCTTATCAGTATACAGGTGTCAGGTGCTGGGTTTGACCTGGTATTGACCTCCTGGATCCACCATAGACATGATGGATAGATTTGAAGCTGTATTGCAAAAGTTAGACTCATATCAAATGGAAGTAGATGTTACTGGTGACATTAACTGCAATGTTGATGCAACATCACCAAACTGCAGCACACAAAAGTATTAGACATCCCTGAAACTTACCTATATAGCCAGTTAATTAACCAACCAACACGCATAACCAAGCACACATCCTCTATCATTGATATATTTTAAACTAATAACCCCTTGTACTTCCAGGTTTCCGGAGTCTCTGATATTGGTATGAGTGATCACTGCCTAGTGTATGCAATAAGAAAGATTACCACCCCTAAAGCTAATCCAAAGACAATAATAAGCAGATGCTATAAGTGATTTATTAATGGTTCCTTGGCATCTGATTGAATTGGAGGATAACCCTGATATTGCCTGGGATATATGACAACATATGTTCTTAGGCATTGCTAATTATCATGCACCACTAAAGAAGAGGAGAGTGAGAGGTATATCTTCTCCTTGGATTACTCCAGAGCTAAAAAAGCTTATGTTCCATAGAGACAAACTTAAAAAAATAGCCTCAAGGTTTCCAACAGATGTCAATTGGACTTCCTATAAACGCATGAAAAATAAAGTTAACTACGAAATTAAAAATGCAAAATTGAATTATTACAATGCATTTTTTTAAAGAAAACTGCCGAAACATAAAGAATGCCTGGAGAGGAATTAATAGACTAAATGGTAACGAATCCAAATCTACTAAGATTACTCAGCTGGAAACAAAGGATACTACGAGTACTGACCCCATCAAAATTAGACTTATTTTTCACAAATAGGGCCTTCTTTAGCCTCTGAAATTCAAGACACATCCAGTGATTATATTACCCCAATGGAACAAATTTTTAGCTTAGCAGAAATATCAAGTCAAGAGATCTTCGATTTTATTCAGAAAACACCAGGCAACAAATCCAGTAGCCTAGATAATATTTCAGTGCGTCTTCTAAAGGAAGCAGCACCCATAGTTATTCTTAGTTTAACCTATATAATAAATCTCTCTATTACCACTGGAAAATTTCCAAATGCTTGGAAAATAGCTAAAATTACTCTAATATTTAAAGAGGATGCAAAGACTGATCCTAACAACTATAGACCCATTTCAGTTCTCCCCATAGGGAGTAAACTAATTGAAAGAGCTGACTGAATTGACCGAATTCCAGTCTGGTTTCAGACCCATGTTTTCCACTGAAACAGCTTTACTAGAGGTGACAAACGAATGGCTCTGGATGATGATGATGATGATGAGGGCTTATGATGTTCTCCATGATAAATCCCAATCTTTTCATCCATATCTTGCTGAATTGGAACGGTCTGGTGTCCCATTCTCTGAAAACGTTATGAAAGATATACTGAGACGAGAGCAACTACCCTGTCATGACCACAAATGTGAGTCTTTCCGGATAACTCAGTGGTGGCAAATTGAAGAAGTCTTCACACTATGCACAAACTTTGAACCGCGCTCAAGACCGACTGCACCTACAGCTAGTGAAGAGCAAGATGAGCAAGTTACAGAGAAACCAAGATTAATGCAGTTCATCTGAAGATATTATTGCCCCAACCCCTAGAAGGAAAAACTGCTGATTTCACAAAGCTTTACCACCAGCTACATGCCGAAGCATCTAACACTGAAAGGGAAGGCTACCAAGAAATCTACTGCAAGTAATGGTTTTATTGAAGCTGATGAAGACAGTGATGTTCACAGTGAAGAAGATCCTGAATGGACATGTAAAACAAATGATGGCAGTGAAGAAAGTGGTGAGTTTGTAGAAACAAGTAAACAGCAAAGCCATGCACCATCTGCGGCAAGTGATCAAACCGGATGAAGAGGATGACAATGAATGTAATGGTGTGGGAGATTTTGAAAGTGAGAACATTAAACAAGGAGTTCGAGCAAGAAGTAACACCTCAAAGGCTTAAAGGTATTGATGGTGGGTGTCGAGAGGACAAGACTGCTAGGCAATACACCTCACAGATCTCCAGCATTATACAAGCAGTTGATCCCCATGGGTTTAATGTTACCTCAATACTAAGTGTTAAAGATCTGCGTGAGAAATGGCTCACACCAGAGAACCGGAGAAGACCTGGTACATGCAAGGCATACCTGGGCTCCCTTTCAAAGTTTCTTCGTTTTCTGATGGTTGAAAATCCAGACAACATCCTACCCAGCCAAGAGTCTGTTCGCAAAAACCAAAGAACAGGTTATGGAATGGATGAGTTCTTATAATGCACCAATTGCAGACAGAAGGTGGGAAAAGCAGCTGGAAGACTTAGAAAAGCTTGTGATGCCCAAGGACATTCAGGAATTTGATAACTCAGGCCTCGCTAGTAGTGCTGTGTCAACGTTGGGCCTCTGCATGGATAAGTCTTCAAGGGGAACCATTCCCCCAACCAACAGCACCTATTTTTATTTATGCTTTTCTGGTCTGTTTCAGCAGTCACTGCTGCAGTTGTGGCCCTCACTGATTGTCTTACCCAGTCAATTATTTTGCATAGGGCTGTACTGAAGGACAGTATGATACAGGCATTTAAAGATAGTGAAATTCTATGTGTGAATTTAGATGTAACTATCATCAGTAATAATAGAGAAGAGGAAGAGAGAAAGGGTGATGGAGTTTTTCGTGATGCATGTCTATTTTCTGGAATAAGTTCATTAACTCGCTAACTGTAGGAGCACAAGAGAAGGTTCCTACCATAAGACATGATTACCAAAGGGCTGAATGGGAAGCAATAGCTAGAATTCTGGTATATGGATACATGAAAGCGAGGTATTTTCCCCTTTCTTTGTCACGAGGATTTGTTGCGTCGTGCCTGTTCGGCAAAAGGAGTATGGGCAGTGACTTTTTGTTGTCAGCTTTTCGCCTCTATCTTTCAGAAGATGAGAGAGAAGCTTTCCAGAAATGTCTTGCAAACACATTTGTGCCAAATGATGATAATGTTTTAGATTTTTTGTCTAGTTACTAGTGCTTTCGTCCAGCTAGTTCCGAAACATGGACCAGTTAGCTGAGGATGAATTTTGCCGGTTTCAACCGCCCAAAAGTGTGCAAGAAGAAGATTCTTTACTTGCACAGTCCAAGCCTAAAAGTACACGGTACAAAGACAAGTGGGCCGTTGAGGTTTTCAGAACTTGGCAAGCCGCGTGCGAGCCAAAATTCTGTATACTTGACCCGGGAAGCATGTTCAAAGAATATGATCTGCACTGTGTGCAAAGTCTTGAAGAGCAGTTGAAGGAATTGGATAGTCTTTCCCTAAACTATTGGCTCACAAAATTCGTCCAACAAGTTGCTAATAAGAACGGTGCGCGTGGAATGTTTAACTCAGGAACGTTTTTGAATTGTACTGTACACGTAAATGTAAAAGCAAACAATAGAAGTAATAAAGTTTTGTTGAAGTTGTGTATTGCTTTTTCTAACTGATTTCCAAACACACGTGTTTGGATATCCAAACACGCTGTTTTTACCGCCATATCAAGGTGCATCCATGTGACCTAAATGCAGGCACGCAATTGGTTTATCACTTGATGAATTACTAAAGAGTTTGAGAATTGTTGGGCACCTATTGTCAAATCCTTGCTCACTTTTCCAGAGTCGTATTTCTGCGATAATTTTTTTATATACTTCAGAAATACCCGACGCTTTAGAAAGAAAAATACATTAAATACACATTATGACTCTGAAATTCAATTCAACTCGCAGTTCTTTCCGCGTCAATGACTCTAGTTCATTTACATATAAAGCAGTTATTATTTCTTCTCTTAGTACCGGATGACTGATTTGAGAGAATTACCTTTTCACGGCTTGACACATAGCAAATTCATGAAAGCTACAGGAACATGGGTATTCCATTCAGCTTGTCTATTAACAGACTTAAGAGACTTATTTCGCAGCGTGATTGAATCCCCTGACAAAGATGATAATTCAAATATGAATACAATAGAATCAAAGTATTAAAATATTAAGCGAACTGGCGTACAATTCCAAAAGGCTTCGTCCAATGGGTTTTTGATATTTAGCTGTAACATGCGGAGTCTACTGAAAAATCTGTCTCTTAAATGACATTTCTGAACTATATCAAAAATAATGACCTAGCTAATCAAATTCCTCTAATTTACTTATTATAACAGTAAATGTAGGAGCAGTGTGTGTGTGTCGTCTGTGAGTTTGTGTGTTAGATAGGTATATAGATGTTTACATTTAAAATGCTTCTTTACAAGACTAGTGTCTAACTTAGAAAACTATATGTTTACTTGGGCGCTAGGCGTTTCCACATTAGATATTTATGTTTAGTTATCCGTATAAATGGTTTTTTCAAAAACTTTAAATTAACTAAATATTCATATATGTATCAATACAATCTTAAAAAGGAAATGTGAAAATAAAGTTGTTGTTGTGGTTCAGTTTACTACTGGGAGTAATGTCATTGCTTGTGACCATATTGAGGTAGCATTTACAACCCTTGAGGGCACTGCCCGTAGACCAATCGCACACACATGTGGACCATTGTTGGAAATCCCATCAACATATCAGTCATATAATGAACTCTCAGAGGAACTCAGCGAATTACTACAACATAGAGATTCATGGCAATTCAACATTGTTTAATGTTATGTCTTTGGACCAGATCTTGTTAATGCCTGCTTTTTGAACACACACACCTGAATGTGTTGTACATGTAGTATGTTAAGTTGGGAGATTTGTTACAATCATAATGTATTTGAAATTTCTTAGACCTTGCATGTGATAAAACTGCCCTTTGGTGTATTCCTAAGATATGTTTACCAGTTTTACTCAGTTTCTTAAAGATTAGACATGTTTACTGAACTTTCTAATTTATTGCCTGCATCTATGAATGATTGAGGAAATTTTGCAATGCATGTTTATACAGTATTACACTTAACTAAAAAAGGCCTAGTTCAAATGCACAAGAGAAATAATGATAATTTGACAGGTCATGGAGAGGATTTGACGAAACTGATGCAATGACTGAGCTGAGACAAACTTTGACTTTGTCAAAACTCTCTCTTGTGTGTTTGCAACAAGCCATTTCAGCATGACCACTATTTCATATGTTGCACCAATAGCATCAATCAGTTGTTTGACATCATATTGATAGAAGTATTTTAGATCCTGAATTTGTGGTGAAACATTGCAATACAACATACTTGTTTGGTTACTGTTAACTCAATAAATAAACATTTCTGTGAGAATTGTGTCAGTGTAATTTGATTCTTGAGTGTCAACAAGAACAGGTTAATTTCACTGCTAACATAAAGTTTGATACCATCAAACCAAGAGCAATTTTTTTAAATTTACTGGATGGAAAAGCAACAAGTTATACCATGTTATTCATTCTGCAATTTAATTATGTGCTGATATAGAGTGAGGGCCTCTTTTACAGTGCCAGGATAAACCCAGCCCTCAGTCTCCAAAACATATTTAAAACACTCTTCATACAGACTGTCCTTCACCTCTCCTGGACAGTGTACATCCATCTCCTGTGTGTTCTTCAGACACAGAAATTTTACATTCCTAATGTGGATAAAATTCAGGTAGAAAATACAGAACATCTGGTACCCCATCTACAGCACTGTATGCAGACTTGGAAATCTTGTGACTGTTCCAGTGATCCCTGACTTTGTTCAGGTCACCTTAAAGAAGCCTTGAAACACAAAACCATAGACACTCCATATGAAGTGCATTTCCTAAGTGAAGTAGCCCATAATCTACCATGTCCTTGAACAGGCTGATCCATAAATTCGACCTGTTTCTCCTGAAAAAGGACCACCAATCTTCAATGCGTTGATTAGCTGGAGATGAACAATATCTGTGAGATTTCTCATAAGCCAGTTCATCCTGATCTTTAGTGCGAAAAGTACACTGCATGGCAGCAGCAATCCCATTTTCTGTACCACAGTCAGACACAAGCAGCAAGGGGGATCCACCAAGTTCCTTCACCTGGAAGAAGGTTGCTGGTACTTTTGGGTTGTTGTTGGAGTGGACTGTAGCCTGCGAACGCAGACGATTTCCGGCTGTCGCTTCACTTCGCCGAAAAATAACATCTGCGGACCCGAGCGGTGACGATGAAGTCATAGGTTGTTCCACTCCACAGGTTCACAAGTTCATCAGGAGGTCACATTTTTGCTGTGCATCGCCAGAACATTGAATGCAACCAAGCACGTGGTTGAATCACACAATTAGAATAACAAGAAGAATTACCAGTAGCCGCAGTCGTTAATATGCCAAACAAAAGCCAAGGACAAAATCAAAGAGCTATGAGCTTCACTTAAAGTGCCTATAACCCCCCCCCCCCCCCAAAAAAAAAGTTTGGCCCAAATAAATCTTTGTATTATACTGAGCAAAATGCCGCAAAAATTTTTGTTTTTGGTTAAAACCTCGATTTTTTATGAGCCATCAAAGTCGGCAAAACTCACACTTGTGAAAAACATTACCGGGACGCAGAATCAACCAAAAGGGTCTCGGTCGAGTACCTTTTGTGACGTCATTCTCGGAGATAGGTGACTTGCTTGGTCGCTCGTGAGTATCAGTCGCCCGTGAGCGTTGATGTTGTGTAAAAATGCCAGAAACATGTGTTGCTTTTGGCTGCAGTGACGTTAGAGACAAGGACAAAGGTATAAAGCTTCATCCGATACCTTTTTATGGAAGTGACGACCCACAGAAAAGAAAAAGGAGAAAGAAATGGGTCGATTGGATTCAATCCAAATGAGCACATTGGCAGCCCAGCCAGTTCTCACATGTGTGCTCTGACCATTTCCTTGATGAGGACTATACAGCCAGGTATCCTGGCTTGACAGAGCAGAAAATGCAGCAAAGCCTGAGAAATGATGAAGTTGGAATTTGCGTGTTCCCTTCCAAACACGCTCCTGGTGTTTGTAGTGAAGAGAAACCAGCCAAAACTCAGTGAAGCAAAAGAAAGGTGAGATATTATGTGCCACGTGCACGTCAAAATGAGCTGATGTTTATCGGGAATTGAACGCCTTTCCTTTCCTTTTTATGGACCTACGCTTGCCAAGACTATTTTCCTCCAAATGTGATTCCCTTTGTTTCCATTATTTATTTCAGAGGAAGAAAGATATGCTGAAAAATTTGGGTGCCTATCTCGGCAAAAGTGACATTCAGGCTGAACTGAAGCGCCGCCGAAAGAGCGTTAGAAAAAGATTGCCGCTACCTTCTGCCCCTCCACTTTCCACTGCAGAAGAACCAGTACCAGTTTTGGAGGGAGTAGTGGAAAGTTCCGGCGATCCAATGGAAGCCATGGAAGATTTTCCAGTGCCTGAAGTTCCTGAACCGTCCAATAAATCACCGTCCAAGAAATCATTGAAGAAATGTGCCAGTTGTCGCATCTTTACCAAGGAGAAAAGGAAGCTCAATAACCCTGTGAAAATGTTACAGTTGAAATTAAAAGACAGGAGGAGAGAGCTGTCAAAGATTAAAAGAAAACTGAAGCGCAAGTCTTGTTCAGTGTCAATTTATGTGAGCCTATTCCTGTAAAATACTATTTTTGTAGCAGGTATTTGAGTTTGCGCCAAATGGAAGTATGGTGCAAATAGAATACATTATAATTGTAAACAAAATCCCTCCAGGTAGCAAATGCCGGCATTGCTCCTAAAAAATTCTTTTTTACATGCTATCAATACATCGATAGGCTTATATTAGGCTCGGTTACATTTTGATGAAAAGAGATTATATCATTTTGTTTATTTTCTCTGTTATTGTGCACAAATTCTGCTCGGTAAACAGCTCGTTTGGCCAGCATAATCCTGCAAGTAACCAAAATGAAATATGTGTATGTTGTCGTTCAAATCTTGAGTATGTAAAAGCGCTCACTCGTTTTCACTATCGAGAAATTGACCGCCAAAGGGTCGAAATTAAATAATCAAAAAGACCGAAAGGTCAATGCACTGCTGGAAATGGTAAGAGCAAATCCGAACCAGCGCGCTCGGCGCCACCTGATATGAATGTAAGTATTGACCATGTAAAATCAATCACTGCAAATATCCAGTCAAGCGTTGCACAATTTAGTGCATTGATGGAAAGACTTAGTGAAATGGAGAATAAACAAAGTGAAAAGTACACACGTCTGTTTTCTGAGTCTCATCAACACACGGGGGCCAAACACAATATACCTCAAGCTACAAACGTAGCAAACAGAAAGCGCAAAGAACGCAAAAAATTTAAACACCAGAAACAATTTAAAATACACACAGAGGCAAACAAAAAAGACATCAAAAACCTCTCAAACAAAGAACTTTTAGATGACCAGATCAATGGCAAAAGGGCTCAAATTCATTCCTACACCCGTGACAAATCACACACAAATAAGGCGGCAACTTTTGCGTGACTTTAATATGTTTGCAAGACGAATGCGCCTACATTACATATTTCATGGGAAAAACAAAAAACCACATCCTTTCCATGTAAAATCTACATGGGAACCACCGATACAACAATCAGTTGCCCTTGAGAGTTATTTGGAGAGGACTAAAAGCCAACTAGCAGAAATCGAATTAACAAAGCCTAAAAACAATCTGCCACCCGCCAAACACGAGGCAATCAATGCCTTGAAGTGAGGCACTACAATAAATTTAAAAAAGGCAGACAAAGGAACTACAACTGTAGTCATGAACACGCAAGATAAAATAAAAGAGGGCCAAATCTAACTGGATAAAGAGGAACATTACAAAAATCTTGCATCACCCATGGTAGTTGACACACACTGCAAAGTGGAACAACTAATCAACGACCTCTACCATGGCAACCACATAGACGAAACGGCTAAGAACTGGCTTTGTCAAACACCAAGTCCGCCTCGTATTCCAGAATTCTACACCCTTACCAAGATACACAAACCAACTCTGGTCGGTAGACCTATAATATCTGGGTGTGATCGCCCTACAGAGACACTGTCATTATTTGTTGACAAATTACTTCAGCCTATAGCACAACAACAAAAGTCCTTCCTCAAAAACACCGCTTTTTTACTTTACTTGTCCCCTGGTGCCAAGGTGCCGCATAGGGCCTCCACATGGGCTTGCCAGCTATTCCTGTCTTGCGCTGCAGTGCACACCTCACTCCAGGACTGCCACCCTGCTTTGGACCTCTCTTTTTGTACCGTGCGCCGCCAAGTTGTTTTTGGCCGGCCTCTCTTTCTCCTTCCCTCTGGGGTCCATGTTAGGGCTGTAACACAGTCATTGTCAGGTTGTTGTCTCAGGATGTGTCCAATGAATCTCCATCTCCTTCTTCTTACCTCTTCACTCAACTTCTCCATGTTAGCCCTTTCCAGTAGCTCTCTATTACTGATCTTATCTTGCCATTTAATCTTCATTACCCTTCTCAGGCATCGGTTCTGAAAACCATCGATTTTCTTGGCATCACTTTCGTTCATTTTCCATGTTTCACAACCATACATGAGAACTGGTTTGACCAATGTTTTGTATAGCCTGATCTTCGTCCTCCTCGACACACTGCTGGAGCTCCATACTCCAAACACTCCTCTCGCTTTCCCTAGCCTAGCCTTGATGTCCTCTTCGCCACCCCCTTGTTAACATACTGTGGCGCCCAGGTAAGAAAACTTCTCTACATCTTCCAACGCCACACCGTTCACTGTGATGGCTTCGTTATTCCTCGCATTTCCTCTCATGACTTTGCACTTCCCGACATTTACCCGAAGGCCTGCCCTTTCTGCATTCTCTACCAGCCTGTTTGATTTCAACTGCACGTGTCTTTGCGTTGAGGAAATTAAAGCTACATCGTCCGTGAAGTTTTGATGTAAATTTCCACCTCAGTCCGGTTCCCTCCTCCTTCACAGTATGCCTCATTACCCAGTCTATAATAAGCAGAAAAAGAAAGCCAGACATTATACATCCCTGTTTGACACCAGTCGTTACCTTGAACCATTCTGAGGTTGCCTCTTCCTTGACAACAGCACATTCAAAGCCATCTTATCGCTTTAACTATGTTGATGATCTTCTGTGGGATACCATACTGGCTCATTATCGTCCATAAGCCATTTCTGTGCACTGAGTCAAACGCCTTCTCGAAATCCACTTCGTCAATTTCATAGAAAAAACAAAAGTCCCAGTGGACGCTATACTTGTTTCAATGGACGTAAAAAGCCTTTACACAAACATACCACAAGAGGAGGGAATACTGACTGTATGCAGAGCATACGAAAAATTCTACGACAACAAACCTCCTATCCCTATACGGCTACTTCAAAGAGCGCTGATTTTAATTATCCAAGAGAATCCATTCCAGTTCTATGGAAAACACCACCTACAAGCCCATGGTACAGGCATGGGCACAAAAATGGCAGTTGCCTTTGCCAACCTCTTCATGGCTAAGGTTGAAACAGAGATTTTAAACCAAAGCGCATTAAAACCACTCATTTGGAAGCGATATATAGACGACATATTTTCCCTCTGGACTCTAAACAGAGAGGAAATTCTACAGTTCATTGAACAAGCAAACACCAATAATTAAATTCACGGCTGAATTTCAGAAACAGAAACGACATTTCTGGATACAAACATTTATAAAGGTGAAAGATTCAGAAGGAATTCAGTTCTTGACGTGCATACGCACTTCAAACCTACTGAAACATTTCAATATACCCACTTTTCTTAATGCTACCCACCAGGGGTCAAAAAAGGCTTCATCAAAGGCGAAGCTCTGAGACTTCTCAGAACAAACTCTTCTAAAAAAATATTTGAAGAGCAAATTAAAAATCTTAAATCGCGCTTAAGGAAAAGAGGTTATCCCGAGAACCTTGTTCAAAGGATCCTCTCAGAAGTGCAATTTGAAAACAGGAAACTGGCACTCCTTCAAAAACCAAAGGAGAACAAGCGATTCTTGTCTTTCGTAACACAATTCCACCCAGCAGTGCCAAACTTAAAACAAATCCTCTTAAAAGACTGGCACTTAATAGAGCAACAACCATTGCTCAAAGAAATCTAAAAACACCCGCCCCTCATATCAAATGACCAAATTTGAAAGTTGTTCTGGATTAAAGATAAATCAATCAAAATCTGAAATGCTTTGGCTAGCATCACTAAGTCACCGGAAAGATGCAATTTTTAACCTTCGGCTCAGTCATGAACCAGTATATGCCTTAGGCGTTCACTTTTCTTACAACCACGAAACCACAGTTAAAAAAAATTTCTCAAAAAAATTGGAAACATTAAAAAAGACCCTTAATATGTGGTCTCAAAGAGACATCTCATTACAAGGTAGAATAAATGTTGTCAAAACCTTAGCCCTGTCCAAGCTTATATTTGTCTGTAGTGTCTTGGAAACTGCACAGCATTTTTCAGACGAAGTTAACAAACTAACTTTTGATTTTATTTGGAGCCATAAACCAGCGAAGATTCATAAAACAACTTTGATTAAAAATAAAAAAGGTGGTTTAGGAATGAAAGATTTCTCTTTCTTCGATAAGGCGTTGAAACTTACTTGGGTAAAATGCCTTTGTTCCGGAATTGACGCTCAGTGGAAGTATATTCCAACCTATTTCTTAGCCAATGTAGGTGGAATAGAGCTGTTTAATTGTAATTATGACAAAAAACTTCTTAATCTTAACGAACACACTCCGTCGTTCTATAAACAAGTCATTTGTTATTGGAAAGAAATTAAGCAAAGTACTCCTGAAAACAAAGAAGCCGTGCTTCAGGAAATCATTTGGAACAACAGATTTATAAAGGCGCCAAAACGGCATCACGCAGATAATAGATCTCTTCAACATTCAGGAAAACTCTTTTTTTTCTGTTTGAAGTGCTAGCCAATAAATTTCATATAAAAAGATGTCATTTTTTACACTATCACAGCCTTGTATCGGCCATTCCGAGTGAATGGAAAAAACTTTTGTTCAAAAATGAAAGCAGTTCAATGCCTGCATTAGGTTCGTGTATTTTAAGTAAACCCCTCTCCTGTAACATTTTATATCAAGAACTTCTCGCCCGGCAAAAATTACCACCTCCCACTGCTGAAAAAAGGTTTGGATATTATAACTTACAGCGTGACGATTTTTCTAAGATTTATCTTTTACCAATTAAAGCTACAAAAGAAACAAAATTAATTATGTTCCAATACAAAATCATTCACCATATCTTATTTACTAACTCATTGTTGTACAAAATGAAAAAAGTTTCGTCTCCGCACTGTCCGTTCTGCCCAGCAATACACCAAACTGTTACACACCATCAAAGTGTAACACCATCAAAATTGAACATCTCAGACGAAATTTGTCAACCTCCATTATCCTATCAGAGAAACAAATGTATGTATTGTCGGTATAGATTCAAGATATTTGTTGTTGGTAAAAAAAAAAAATAGTTAGTCATCCTCCTCGTCAAGATCAAATCCAGTATATTGTTCATCCTTGTCACAAGGAAATGTTTTCCTGATTGCAGAATAAGCATATGCAGGCAAATGAATCCTCCTATTCCCCAGGAATCCGTGAACCAGCCGAGAAAACTCCTGATATGAAACACTTCTTAGAAAACTGAAAATAAATAGAGCAAACAAAAGGTAAACCATGCTTGAAGATTGTAAGGGTAAAGCGGTAAGGAATTTGAACAACAACAACATTTGGATTTGTGTGCTTCACATGGCTCAGGAATAATAAAAGCATAAAGAGGTTAGTGACAGAACATTTTACACAATTTTGAAGCAGCTTAAACTTATATCTAATGTAAACATGCACAAGAAATTATGTCATCCAATGCATCTTAAGCTTTTTTGTATTTTTAAATATCAATATAAATTTTAATTTTTTAATTTTATGATGTAAATAGCAATTGAATTTTAATAATACTGATTTTCATTTAAGGTACCTTCATATTGTAATGAGGGCTACCGGTTTATCAGTGTTTTTACTGATGTCAAGTGTTACCCTCCACAAATTAGGCCTTCACTTACAGCTCGAGTTGCCAAAAATTGCACTACCTACGATGGAGACAAGAAAATGGCTCAGTTTCTGGAATACATTTTCAGAATCGAAGTACACAAAGTCAAAGGCATTTCAAATGTCACTAAATTCACATAATTTCTTAAGGGACAGTTGTCAGAAAGTGTTAAGAGAGTGGAAGTGCTTATGAAGGGTGAGGACAGCTGCAATTTACTGGCTGAAACCCTCATGCTAATTATGGTTATAAAACAGCAATCAAGAATGCTCACTGTATTACCCTTGTTACAATAACCAAGCACAACATACAGCCATAGCTTTACATGCTCTCTATGACAACAACATGAGTGACATGAGATCTCTTAAAACACTAGACCAGGACGAAGACCAGGTATGGAGGCTTTTGTTCCAACATTGTTAGAGAAGCTCCCAGAGAAGTTGCTGACTAGTGTGTTTCAAAAGAGTATCCATGTCTCAACCCCACTATCGATTAGCTTGTTGACATGATCCACAATGAGGGCAGAAGGCTTACGCCAGCTGTTTACATAGGCCAAAACAATCAACCATCTAAAACAAGTTACTTCCCCTCTGTCCCTAGGGTCAGATGGGTTATTTCAGCAACTTCAAAAGCCCCAGTTCCACCAGGCATAGTCCTTTCTGTAGCTACATGTTCCAACCCTTGTGATTCAACCAAATCCATGAAAGTAAAACAGCTAAGCACCCAAGAAGCTTTCATATCACTTGTGCAGGCCCCCACATAACACCTTCCAGTCTAAACGTTCAGCAGGAGAAAAATGGTTTCTGACAACTTAACACTACAGGTACATTGACAAGCAGCATCCAGAGTCCTCAAGTACCCATGCTTGTAGCTGCAATCTGTGAGGAATTACTCAATGACAAAGCAGCATGCCTTCTTCAAAAACATTTGATTTTTGAGCTTGATTAGCACTAAATAAATGTTTCCACAATCCTTGAATTCTCTCTTAAAACAGCTGAAGGACAAAGACCTTGCCAAATTTCTGATGGATTTCTACCAGTCGCCACAAGAAAAGGGTCCCTCGATATAAGACTGATTTCAAAGATATATCTTGACCATCTTAGTCACAATTTCTGTTCATAACGAATTTGAATGAGTTTCCTGAGATCATGATCAGACAGGACGTGCATCCAGCAGCTTTAAAGCATTACCTGGTGATGCAGTGCTGGCTATGTAGGACGTGGGAGGCAAATGGGCTTCCCAGCCAACAAGCAACAGAATTAAGAGTTGGAAATCTCTTCCTGGCGTTCTCCATTCTTCTTTCAGGATATTCATTCACCAAAGTTGGCTTTTTTTTTAAAGTTACTCAACTTGCAGTATTTTGCTAGTCCCTTACTTTCCTGGTACCCAAGTTTGTACATTGCTCCAATAATATATGATTATTGGAAATCCATGCAAAGGGAACTGTGGCAAGAAACAGCTGGTAAGGATGTAATGCTGAGTGGGCATGGCCGAAATGATTCACCATGTCACTCTGCTCAGTATTGCACCTACACCTTGGCAGACATGGAAACCAAGGCCATTTTGCAACTGGAAATTGTTGATGTTAGAGAGGTGTAAGGGAGAAATAGTGCAAACAAGGAGAGAATTGGTTTTGAAAGAGGCACGGATGCCCTTCTTGCATCTGAGATGAATGTCATAGAAGTCATTACAGATGGCCATTCTGAAATTGGGGCTCTCTTCAATAAGTACATGTACATTGTACATAATTTTTGTTTACACTTTCTTTTTTCTTTATATGAAAATGTCCAAGTGTTTTTCTTGTACCTGGACGATCAGCGACTACCCACCCCAAGGAATGTTATTGGAAATTACAAGGGGAGCAAAAATTTTAATGCAAGAGTTTGAAGCTAAACTGCAACTTCCAGAGGGGTGGGGCAGTTCAAACCAGAAACACTTCTATGGGGGGAAGGTGGTATGGAAATGTTGTGGAACAACACATCCTCCTACCACAGTTCTTGAAAAAGGACATGTAGATGTAGCAAATAAATGAAGTGGTTCTGTTGACCTGGTACAATGTGAGACTTGTGCTTTTGCTAGACAACTCACACAGGTTCAAAAACATTGTCCATCAACTGAAGGTGTGGCATGGAGGTAAATGCAAGAAATTGAACACTGTCAGTACAACTATTAGAAAACATCAGTTTTGCTTTTCTATTCCAGTATTTTATTTATTATTATTTTTTTGTAGTCATATGGGTTGAATTTCCTTTTTATTATTGTTGTGCAGGGTTATGTTATGTGTCAGTGTAACAGTTAGGATTTTACTTTTTGGGGATAAATTTTTTTTTCTTATAGGCTTCACAGGCTAAAGGAATTGACAATCTGGCATTGTGGATCAGTGCAGTGAGAAATCACTTATGGTATTGTTCCAGATGCTGTAATGGAGATGTTATCAAAAAGGAGTGGCAAGAGAAAGTAGGCTCACGAACTCTTGAGAGAAGAGGACAAAAATAAGCCATGGTTGAAGAAAAACTCCTCAGCCCACAGATCATTAAAGGAGGTTGTTCTGGACAAGAACCTAATGAGGACACTTCCATGTCAACTTTAGGCAATAATCAATGAGTGCAAACTCAAAGACCTTTACCTGTCAGATTTTTTGAATAAGCGTCTATTGTTTGATTACAAGTATGTGTGAAAACAACTGCTGTTATGGGCTTGACAAACATCCCTTGGTGTAGTACTGGTATGTGATTCATTCTACAGCTTTGTGGCTGCCACCTTAAATGTATAACGTATTCATTTCCTTGGACCTTGCATAACTGTAGCCATGGTTGTCTTTGAACATCGACAGTACCATTTACAGACACATTGGTTTCTTCACAATCACCTGCTGATGTATACGTCCAAGAGGCACTCCAGAAATGGATCCAGGGGATGGGTTGAGGGGGTTGCAACCCCCCCTTTGAGCAGCATTTGTTCCTTGTTATTTTGTTTGATTCCTCCTAAATTAATAATATTTTTTTTACGAAGTTGTTTCACTTCCACCATTTCACTGCTTGTCAAGTTATGAGAAGATAATGTACATTTTGCGACTGCTGTGTAGGATAGTGCTTGTGAGAAGGTCGTATCTAGATAAGATATAACGGGCAACATAAACAGGTGTGACCTTCATTCAAAGTAAACGAGTGGGATTGGGACCAAGCAGATGTTTGAGTATTGTTGAAGCTTGTTCAACGTTGGGAATGAAGAAAATAACAGAATTTTATACAAAGAAATCAGGTCAGTTTGTGGTTCTTTTTTATAAAAAAGTCATTTAAGTTAATTCTATAGTTTTCCATCACGCTGCCATCTTGAAAACTGGCTGGTGAGAAAATCATTTCTTTTGAATGTAACCATTTTGCAGGTTTAGTGCAATCAAGACATGAAGAATCTGCAAGTAATGAAGGTATTCACGAAGGTAAGCAGAAATAAAATTGCCATTAAACCGAGACAGATACATTAACATTTATCATGATATCATTTATTAATTATATTGCTAGTCAGAAATCCCATTCAAGCAACCATTGTATTATTTGTAAATTTTCAATATCTATCCAAATTAACTATTAATTTGGATACCAAAGATATTTGTTTTTCATATACAAAACTCGACTGTCCAAATTACCAATTAATTTGGACAGCTCATTCTCGACCAATTAAAATGCGTGAAAAACAATAAAATCAAAATTGAACCAATCAGGATCCAGCACGGATTCGCTGTAGCAGCGCGAAGCAAAATCACTGGTAAACACTTTCCAAAATGGCGAGTGATTTGCCAAATTTCGGGGTTTCCTTCGAGCTTTTTGATGAAGCTGTTTAACAAGAAATGGAAGAAATAAGTGGCAGGTTTCCAAACATAGAGGGAGATGATTGGGTTGTTCCAGAAAAAATCCACACCTCCCCGACAGATGGGATTCTGGAAATTTTCGCGGGAGGAGGGATCAAAGACTCTAGAAATCCAGGTGGGAGGGGGGGGGTTGAACTTAAGAAAGTCTTCTGCAGGGGTCATTTCAACCGATAGTTCACGCAATTCGAACGTTTAGTTCGGTGACACTTCAGTGCTCTCAGACCCTGAAAATAGTAGAAATACTTTATTCACATATTTCTCACCTAAAATAAATGATAAACTAAGTTCCTTCGCAGGTCCTTTTATAGCAGAAAACGCGAACAACAAGATACTAAAGAACGAGCCGTCGCAACATTGTTGCAACGAAGAGTTTGAAACGCCTGACACATTTCTACTCAAAGCAGACCCAGCGCGCCACCGTTGTGTAATCTCACGTTCTAGGTTGTTTGGTCCGCCATTGCATTCTTAGCGTAGATTCCACTGCGTCAGGCAGAATAATTTTTTACTTGTGCAAGTAAGGATGCAGAGCTATTAGCTGAAGAAGATAATTCCAAAGAATTTTGGTCCAAACATTCCCTCTTCATCGAAAATACTTGAGAGGAACTTGTAGCCATCTGTACTTCGAAAAAACGTTTGGAAATGTAAGTTTATATTGCGAAAGCAACAGAAGGAGAGAGTTCTTGGACGGGTTCCTGCAACATATACAGTGGTAACCTCTCTGAAGTCCCATCGTCCGTAGCACAGTTGAACAAGCAGCCAGTGTTTTTTCTGCGTGCAGTTTCAAGATTCCATGGGTATTGTCCATACACAAAGGATGAACTCGTTTGCTTTTTCGCGTTGTTGCTCCTTTCTTTTTTTAGCTCCACGCAGTAGAGTTTTTAATATTAGCCGAAGCTTTAGAAATTAAAAAAGAACATCTTCTAGACGTGATTGTGCGTATTTTCTATTGAAAATAAATTAAATTTAAGCCTAATACTTTTTTTCCGGAAATCCAGGCGGGAGGGGGGGTCTTTTGTTTTGGAAATCCAGACAGGAGGGGGGCTCTTGTGCTTCAGGAAATCCAGGTGAGAGGGGGGGTTAAAAAACTACCCCATCCGTCGGGGGGTGTGGAATTTTTTTGGAATAACCCATTTAGAGAAAATGAGACTCGCAAAACAGAACAAAAACACCGAGAAAAGCATGTCAACGTGGTTGAATGTTTTCAACTCATGGAAAATCGCTCGTGGGGAAGAACGACTTTTGGAGGATATTCCGCTCGAAGAACTAGACGCAGTTCTATGCAAGTTCTTTGCCGAAGTACGAAAAAAGGATGGAGAAGAGTATGAGCCGGATAGCTTGGCGGTAATGCAAGCCTCGCTCAGGCTTTGGCCGCCCATACAGCATTTTGCGTGACCGGCAATTCCAGCTTTCCAGACATTAACTTGAAGCAAAAGCAAGATACCTCAGGCAAAAAGGAATGGCCAAACGAAAACACGCAACAAATGCACTCAGTGAAGATGATGAAGAACATCTCTGGGAAACGGGACATATTGGAAAGCATTCTGCACAAGCCCTTGTGAATGCAAACTTTAAAAATTTAACGGAGCATTTCGGTTTACGTGGG
>NW_028145750.1:362500-545000 GCF_977016875.1 Pavona decussata
TTCTAAAATAAGTGTTACCGTGAGTGAGGACAATTATCTGCAAGTGTTTGAGGTGCGAAGAATCGGTGCTTAATCGAAGAGTAATTTGAAGTCAAAATGGCATTGGGTAGTTTGCGCAATAATTCAAATATTAATTAAAATCCTGAATCTTTGCCTCGGCAAACGTTTGTATTCAGTCTTTTCAGCGATAATAAGAGTAACTAACAATCCAACACTTGAAAGAAGCTTGTTACATGTGTCTCCGAGGGTATGTTAAATACGCAGTGAAATACGTGTACGTTTACATGCTTTTCAAAACATTCAGTGCAAGTTTACGAAAGCGAGTTCGCTAAATTGTCTTAAAAGATCCTTTTCTTAAAATTTAGTTTTCTTAATTTGTTCATTTCGATACAAGTGAAGGAGGGCAAACGTCTTGTAACATTTAACCGTAATTTGCATAGGAGCAGGTTTGATGTTTGTTTTGCACTCGTGGGAACCGCCGCTTCTGATTCGTCAGCTTTTTTGTACGTGTCTGACCAAACAGCTGCTAAAAATATCTCCTGAATTTTAGAGCAAGCTTGTGTTCTAAAAAATCGGATATTGAGAGGGAATATTATTCTTGTTGCAGTGCCAAGTTCATTTTAAAAGAAGGAGGTTTAAAATAGAATGCGCTTGTAGACACAAGCGGCAAAATTTGAGAAGTCGACACAAGGGTTTCTAGTTACAATAACATCGTCACGTGGGAACATATGTTTCATAATCCGTAAATTTTGTCGGTCAGTTTTTTTTTTCTCTTGCTTCTCCCAACTTAAAATTGAAATAACTTGGCAAAGAATACATAGTAAAAGCGGACCAACATTCTGGAACGCTGCATCAAACAGCTTGTCACGTCAGGAGTACAAGTGACAATGACCGACAATGTGTTAGAATTGCAATTATTATTCGGGCGCTGAGCGACACAAAACATGCCGAAATATTACTTGTTTTCAATATTTATACTTACTTACTTACTTGTCCCCTGGTGCCAAGGTGGCGCATAGGGCCTCCTTTCAATATTTATAAATGATTTTAAAAGGTCCGGCAAACGGAACTCCACAGACTGTGTCGAAAATTCTAGCTTGCTCGTTTTTTCTTGAGCAAATCTGCACGCTTTGAAGCTTCGATAGTGAATATGCGCATGGTCCACAAGAAGTCTTCAAACATTTTGGGTATACCAAGTTTTGAGATATTTTCAGAATCTTCCTCAAAGGATTTTTCAATTGTGGTCAGATACGTGAAAACGGATTCTCATTTTCTTCAAATGGTTCAAGCCTTCAAGGGCCGAAAATCGTATGTGTATCGCACATGATCGTCATCCCCAGTTAATGTTCTTTGGTGCGATTTTGCCATTTGAAGTTGACGAACCAAAACACAAGGAGACAAAAGCGTATTCAAACTCTACCGCGTCTTTTTTTTACCGAGGTTTTACCTAGATGAACTTTCCCGCGGCAACTTTGGAGCCATACCGCAACCGAACCGAGGAAAAAAAACGTCCTACTGCGGGAATACCGAGGGAAACCTGCGAGTAGGTCCCGCGGCAACGACGCGGCAAATGGGTCTATAGTTCTAGGCGGTACTGTAGAAAACAAGATCAAGTTCAATCCGTCTAGTGAAGAAAGACTGTTCGGCATCCTCTCGGACTTACATGAAAAGGTACTAGTAAGGAAATTCAATTACAGTATACCATGTTATTTATGAGATACTATATTTACGCCAACAAACTACACAACAAACCAATTCTCCTCCAAGACTTAGTTGATAAAATGATAATTAAATACAGAATTGAAATGCTATAAAATAAGCATGAAAAATAACTCCTCTGACTTGATCAATGGAACTTATTACGTCTTGCGTCATTTTTTTATTTTTTTTGGTGTTTATGTGGGTGTGTGTGTGTGCGTGTGATGTATTAGAACTGTAAGTAGTGTAAGCATTGTAATTATTAGTACAGTAGAACCCCGCTAACTCGAACCCCTATAACTCGAACAACCCCGCTAACTCGAACAGAGTCTCAATTCCCTTGGATTTGAACTAACTTTTCAGTCATTTTTACCTGGATAACTCGAACCCCGACAACTCGAAAACCCTGCTAACTCGAACAGATTTTCGCTTCCCTTGACCAAAGTTTACCCCGATAACTCGAATTCCTGGTTCTTATAACTCGACAGGAAGGCCAATTGACATATCCCATTAGCTTTTCTTATTGTGTGATCGAACTCTAACACTAGAACAAAGACTGGAGCAATTTGACTTTAATTAGTCAAACGAACAGATCACGTAATTGACAGTTACATGTGATCATAAGAGTCATACCGGATGCGGTGTATTTGCTGTCACAAAACTTGAAAGAAACAGTGCTACAGTGTACAGTGCATTAAAAGAGTATCCATTAAAATGTCTGTAAAAAACATTAGGCATTTAAGCTGGAGAGTTCGTCAGAAAATAGAGGCATTAGCAGAACGAAACTTCAGGAGCTCCCAGCGACAGTAGACGCTGCTTTCTTTTTTTGGTTCTAAAATGCAATCACCACTAAACAATAAGGACCAGTATAAAGAACGTTACGTACAGTTACATTTACAGTCGTTGCAGTTTATCGTTACAGTTGTTTAAAATGTATTTTTTTTTTTTCTTGGAATAAGTTTAACATCCGTAATTTGCACTACATTGTATAACCAAGTGCTGAAAATCAATAAACTTTTAATTAACCTAAAAAATGAATATTTTAATCGACCCCGATAACTCGAATAGATTTTCATTTCCCTTCAGAGTTCGAGTTAGCGGGGTTCTACTGTAGTACGAGTATTGTATGGATGGTATTGATAGTATAGCTAATGTTGTTAATAGTGCAAGTATAGCGAATATTGTTAGTAGTATTTAGTATCAGTAGTGTTTAGTACTGTAAACATTTAATATATGTCTGTAAGGCAAATAAAAAAAAGTAACATAAAGACAACATTAAATAACATAAATATCAAGGTAAAATATGTGCCGTGACCAAAGGAGCGTAGGCTTTCGAGTTGGTCACTGCCACATGCAGCTAACTGGCGTATAATGTGCAACTAACTAGTAGAACAGAACAAAAGACAAGAATAATATATATATTTAGCCAAGCCTAAAAGCGGAGCTCCAATTTTTTTCATAGCATTTATAGAAATCTGCTTATCGTATGAACGTAGTAACCTTACCACTTCCTCATCCTTTCTGCAGTTATATATACTTTTAGTGCATATGCAGCAAACTGCCCATAAACAATGACAATGTAATACAGAGGGCACAATTATTTCCACCTTAATGCTGATTTGTCGCAATCTCGTCCCCAGAGCCCCCGCGCGTGGGAACCAAGATTGCTAGTACCCAGATTCTTCGTACACACGCACGAACTTCAATTTCATAAACAAATATGGCGGACGATTTGGAGAATTTAGCTGTCTTGCTTTGTTCTAAAGATTTGGATAAAAATAGCTGTGTTTAGACGTCTTCTTGCATTAGGATGGTGCATCTAATCAGCGTGGTGGATCAAGGATGTTTTTAAGCGCTAGGAAACTTAGGAAAAGTTTTCAAATTTGGAGGCGATCGAAGTTTTCCTAGTCGCCTCATCTTATTTTTCCTGCGTGACTGTGTGAAAAATGTTCCGTTCTACAGCAGATCAGTTGGGTTGAAGGAAAATTTTTAGTGTGATAAATGTCAAAAGTAGAAGGGGTTTTCCTGTGTCGGCGAAAGGCAAAAGGTCCGACGGCTCTGTCAATCTAGGAGGTAAGGACTAACTTCAAATATTTGTCAGTTTATGTATGGATGCACACGCACCTTTGTACTAGGGGAGCAATTTTCTAAAAGAAACCTTTGATGTTTAATCAAGATAATGTTAAAATTGCAAGTTAATACGGACAATAGTAGGCCAGTGTCGTTATATGAATTCATGTGGTCGGCTATATTACATAATATGCACAATACTAAGAGATCGTTTCAAAATGCGGACCAATTAAGAAACGAGTCATTAATCATGGGGATTTTCAAAATATTTTAAATTTCATCGTTTTCTAGTCAAATTGAGTGATTTTTGTTGTTGATGTTTAGGTTCTATTTGAGGGAGATGCACATTGGAGAATGTTTGAATACAGGAATAATATTTCAAGTCAAATGACACAAATCTTAAAAGCTTTGTGTCATTTTTCTATTTTCTTTAAAATACTGCACTTGTAGCTGATTAATTCAATAAATTAGATTAAAAAGCTCATTTTAAAAATTTCTGTTTTTCCTAGGTTGATAGCCATTCTTGTACACACAGAGTTGTTTATTTTGGTTTTTGTAGAATCTCAAAACTAGGTGCTCAGTTCCAGCAGCCTTTGATATTGATTTACTAGAGAGTCAAGATGTCTTTTTGCGAGGGAATAATCCAGACAATAGGAGGATTTGTTTAAGCGAAAAAAAAAAAAACAATTAGGGGTTAGGTGCACTTTAACTTAATCTACGTGTACATGTAAGAATGCAGTATAATTTTCCCAATTTAAGAGTACAGACAATAAAAATGACATCAGATGTAACGCGCACACTTTCTCAACGAAAAAATAGCCAATTCCGCTCGTACTTTTTCCATGTTATTGTAAAAAATAAATCGACGGCACTTTTCTATGGCCTATACCGTTATAGACCATAAAATGTCCAAAACTTAGCAGTGAGACCACTCGCCTGGGGCTCGTGGTTCCACTTGAGTTTTAAACATTTTGTGACGCCATTTTATGGTCTATAAGAGTATAGACCATAGAAAACTGCCGTCGATTTGTTAATTAGAGAGTGCATATTTTGTTGACCTCGATCCTAGGTTCTCCCTCCTTTACCAAGTTGGTGATGATATCATCTGCTCCTACAAATTCTGCAGGAGGTGCCAGATTCAATTGTCCCAAGATCCTTTCATTCATGGCAATCAAGTTGGTTGTCCCATACAATCTCGACTTCAATCTGTGTATGGAGTACGTTCTTTCTATGTAATTGTTGAATGCAATAAATTTTGTAAGTCTAATAATTTATTCAACAGGAAAAAAATGTTTTTGCAGTCCCTAGCCATTTGTTACCTGGTTTTTAAAGTAAGCAAATTGTTTGACATGAAATCAAATAACACTTCCAAGGGTAATTAAATCCTCAACTGTCCCTGTCAAAATCTTTACCAAAAAAACCCATCAGGCAGTTATGGGGTCAGTTATCCCCAGCAGTTTTTTTAACAGGTTGCTACATGAGAGTTCACTCAAGGAGTAAAGTAAAGAAATAACACAACAATTAAGGGATAATGAAATTTTGTGCTGTGCAGTACTGATTATACAACTGGGAAATCAGATAATAATTATCTCTGGAGTGTAAATTTCTGTGTGGGAAGGAAACCACTTAAATTTCCCATTGCCTTAGTGAGTACATTTGGTCCATCAGTGATCAAAATCCTGGGGTAATGGGTTTGAATCCTGCCAAAGTCAAAGAGTTTTACTTTACCTTGCATGGACCACATTTCCTTACTGAGGTAATACTGAGAAGAAAATTAAAGGGCTTTCTTCACCACAAAAATTTCCCCTGCAGATTTCATTCTCTGGTTTCTCAATTTAAGTACAGGCCTTGCCTCAACCTATTAACCTTTTGTCCTTACAAGAAAAATCCCAATTGAAGAAGTCATTAGACTGCTAAACATTACACCGCTGCAGCCTCAAACATCACTCCAGCTTCTGGATAGCACCTCATCTGAGAAGTCCCATTCATTTTTACACAGCAAGATTAACCTACCATGTATCATTTAATAAGCATTCTGTAAAAATATTTCTTACTTTACTTTTCATGATCTGGTTTTTCCGAGAAAAAAAATGGAAGGTACAAGAGTGCTTAAAGAGAGTTGAGTGTGCATATAATAGTCCTCTTCTGAATTCACAAAATGATGTACAGCTAATATTTTGCTTGAAATATTGCAAATTAAAAGCATTTTATCACTTCATTCTTCAAAACAATCAGTGGTTTAAACTGTTCTTATATAAATAAAGAAGATTTTACATAAACCCAGTGGACAGAATGAAAAAAGAAAATAATATTAGTGTTTTTCCTTATGTTACTGAAAAAGATGTATACCAGACTATGTGATAAGGTTTAGAAAACTGTACCACTGGTCACTGACGTCACAAAACCCATGAAAAATAAACAGTTATTGTACGGTAATCAGAAGTAAGTAAAAGAAAACAATTAACTTGGGGTATAACATTTGTATAATAAAAATATGATAACTGAATCACTGAACAGTGAAATACCAATTGTTTTTAACCTGTAAAGGAAACAGAATTTTGTTCAAAAAATAGGAGGTAAAAATCTGACTGAAGCAAATCCAAGAGAATTAACAACTATTTGTTCAAAGAATCAGGAGTGTCGAAAAAATTGAGGGTTCAAATAACTGAGATTGCACTGTAAAAATAATACCTGTACATATTAATTTTCATAATTCATTACTCACTACCAAATTTGAAAGTTTTCTTTTAATTAAGGACGGTGCCTACTATTGTTACTGCGCATACGTTCTGCGCATCTCGAGATACTCGGGCTTCCTATGGGTAGTGCTCACTAATACGGGGATATTTTTGCGCGGTTTAAATCTATGCGGAGAAAGCAGAACTTAGCAAGTGCTCTTGGTATCCAAAAAGAAAATTTAGGGTAACCATGCATTTTTCAGAGATAATTAAACTTCTATTTAGGAAAAACTGCCATACATTCCTTTGTATTTTGGCGCTTTTTGGAAATATTGTTGCTTAATTATCTCTGAAAAATGCGTGGTTACCCCCAATTTTCTTTTTGGATTTCAATAGCCCTTGCTAAGATCTGCTTTTCCTGCATAGTCATAAACCGCACAAAAATACTTCTGTATTAGCAGGCACCGTCCTTAAAAGAGATGGCTGATAAGAAGTTTGACCTTTTATCTCTTAAATCACAGTTAGCAACAGAAGCCACAGTCTGGTTGCATTAAACATGGCCTGAATATCAGCCATCTCCTCTCCACATTATTGGTGAGTGATGGGAAATGTATACAGGGAATGCCCCTTGTTCAGCATATTTTTGTTATGCCTCTTTATCAGTTGAATAGTTATAAGAATGATTGAGTGACAGTGCTCTGTTGCTTATAAACACAACTAGGCCCAGGCATCCAGTGGCCAATCCCTGTTGTACACACCATGCTAGAGCGATAGCCCTACATGGCCAACTAATTAAAATCTTTACTGCTGAAGAAAAATGTTACATGCCCAGTAAGTGCTTATTGTATTTGGTTCCTGCCATCATAAACATTCATAAAAAGGTAAGAAATTAAATACACAACTGGATCTATCCCTTGACAGGAAAAGTGCACAGAAACGTTCACACAAGAATGCATAATTTACAAGTTTATGAACTGCCTCAACAAAAACTTCCATTAACAAAGTGATTCTTGAGCTATACAGTGTTTTCATCACATCTGTCATGATCTGTGATGGTAAATAAAAAGCTTACATCAATTTATTTTTTGTTATGATTATTTATAAAATTCTCCCTTTCATATTTTGGAAGCCCCCCCCCCCCCCCACCCAATGATGTTCTAAAATAAATATTTTTTTCCTGCCCCCCCCCCCCCCACGTCATGAGCTATCCTGCAAACCATGGTAAAATACCATGCCCAGTCCCCCCCCCCCCTCTATCACCCTTTTTAACTTAAAACCTCCTCTAAAATGGAAAATACAAGCATTTCTGGAGTCTTAACATTTAATGACATTTGCATTATAATTACCAGTAACTAATAAATTTCACTTTAAAAAATCCTTTACTAAAAATTAAAATGATATAAAGGCTGACATTCAATGCATAGAGAATGCAGTGGTTTTATGTCACAAACCACATTTATATAAATAGCTGTTGATTGCTTTGCCAAGGAATCATTCTAATATTCCATGCACAATAGTTACATTGTTCTAGCCCTCTACCTTCTTTTAAAAAAAAAAAAAATGTTCAGTCATCATACAAATTAATTGTAACTGTATAATCTCTTTAACATACCAATAGATTGTCTTTAAAAATCAATTTTTCTGGAGAAGAAATACAATTGCAGCCATTTTTAAATGTGATCTATATCACAAATAATGTTGTTAAGATAATGTTGTTTGATGAAGTCAGGTTCAAAGATACCGAAATGTCCAGAATTTGGAGACTCTGATTACCCCATCAGGATACATCGAGCACATGAAGACAGTAGCCAGGGGGAATCTGAAAGAACTAATTCTGCAGTTGGAGATGCTAGCCATTATCGATAGCAGTTCTATAAAATGGAAATATAATTTTTCATGACAAATCAGACGGAGAAATTAAGAAGATAGCTGTGACTAGCTGAGTATGAAAATCCCGAAGATAAAGAATAGGGAGAAATGCATGGAGGGTTGGTCATGACAGCATTGCGCATTGAAGATGCACCTGTTCTGTCAGATTACATTTAAGGGGATTTGTAACAGAGAGGGAGGAGGCATTTTTTTTTTCAACTCTACCCAGCTAATCATAATTTCATGAAGGGATAGGAAAGTTCAGCGAAAAAAAATGTCCCAAGCTATAATTATTTTTCTTGAATTTGTGACCATAAAATAAATGATCACCATGATGTCTGAGAGTTATACATGGAATTTGTCAAAGATAGTCCTACAAGGTTAAGAAAGAGCAGCAGTGCGCTTCATGCAAAAATTGGTTGGCTGGCTCCACGATGGGCAGAAAATTATTCCACACCCTTTCCCGGATGAAGAAAAAATAAGGTACAAATTAAAGTGTCTTTGAATCTCTGGCTACTTCTTTAGACGAAACAGCATAACCAGTTGATTACTTTATGCCTAGAGGGAAATAAAAAAAACATTCAATGAAGGAAAGCTGAACAAAGTGAAGGAAATTACAGACTTTTCTTCTATAGTGTACCTTTGTGGCTTCTGATGAGCTAGTTAAAATATACCTAGACCATTTAAATCATTTCCATTTCTCCAAAGATATGCAAAATCAAGCAACCATCGAGAACTGACGAAACCGAGAACAAGGATTACAATCAAAATATTGGAGAGAGTTACTACTATTAACTACAGGGTTAAAATCTCTTTATGGTTTTGAACTTGACATTTACTTGAAATCTGATTTATCTGATCATCAAAGCAATGGAGACGACACTGTTGCTGTGGGTGAAACATGGTGCAGTGAAAGTGAGGGGATGTTTAGTGAGAGTGAGTGATGATAGCGAGAGTGAACTTGACCATCCCCGGCGAAGAAAAGGTGCAGCACTAGAAGTGGACGGAGTGCAACACGCTTTGCGTTAAATTGGTGAATTGCTTAACCCTAGATAGTATAGAAAAGTGCTTAGCCCTTAATATTATTTTTTGTTGCTTAACCGGCAGGGGTATTTTGCTGAATGCCGAATGTTACATTTTATGCTACCTATGACATTTTAGCATTAAAGGAGAAGTATCACGAAAATTTGATGTAGTTTCAAAACCGAAAAATGTTTGTCTGACAACAGAAACAAAAAAATTGGTGGCTAGGTTTGCTATAGATTATCACCCCAGTGCAAGAAAACTGTTGATAAGTGCCTCTGGCCAGGTTGCAATGGATTGAAACTTCAAAAATATTAGGCTAATGTTTTTCAAGTTCTCGTATTTTTGTTTCCAAAATGTGCTAGAACATATCATGAGTCGTTCCTGTCAAGAATTGAGTTGATTTCTCTCCTCTCATTGTTCTAGAATTATTTTGTATTAAAGTGAAGGTCTTATTTCACCATTTTTAACAAAAGAGGTCAATTAAACCCCATGGTACTTCCCCTTTAAGCAAAGAATGAAGTTATTTAGGTCTAAGCACTTCTCTTTTAACTGTCTAGGGTTAAACACTGGTTATACAGACATTTAGCTTTAAGTTGTTGTTATGGCAGCCATTCCATCAAAGGACTTCTATGAATTCAGCATTCTGCAAAATACCCCTGCCGCTTCAAAATCAAACTTTAAATTATACTTGGCTTTATGCGAATACATATACTACCTGTTATACAAGGTAGTAAGGTATCCTTTTGAACCCAAAAACCCATTTCAGTAAAAGAGGCATTCTAAGCTACATGATTATGCGAGTGGGAGTCCAAAATCAAGTATCAAAATATTACATGTATGTACACTGAAGGTAAATATTCAGGACGGGTACTTCCTCCTATAGCTTCCTATTGATATATTTTTTTTTCTGTTGTTATTATTCTTTTTCAAGGCGAACTTGTGTATATATAGCAATCAGTACAGAAATAAACTAAACAACTATCTTTAAAAAAATTTGCACAGACAAGGGAATAAATATAATAATACTCACAAATCTAAATCTTTGCCCTTATATCCTATTCTTTTAAGTATTTGTGTTTGTTCTCTGTAAAGACTGCCACAAATAAATGTTAAAATAGAAATATATGCGAGAAAAAACTTGTCAGTAGTTTTCACAGTGTATTGCAAGACGTTTGTTAGACTAACTATATTTTTACCTGAGAATCAAATTTTCTTAGATGCAGCAAAACCGGAAGAGATAAGAAAATAAACCTCCGAGGGAAATAACAAACATGGACCAAAAAATGAGCACCAGAGACTGCTCTGGCGTTAGCAGTAGCTTTTACAAAAGTAAACAAGTTGCAGTGTCAACACTTCAAGAAAAACAATATCTTGCAAAACAGCAAATTAAAGTTCTGCCAACAAAATCACATAAAATAACATACTCGCCTCTTTGGAGATCGATAACAAGTCCTTTTATTCCATTGCTGATTTTTCGTTCGTTTTACAACGTTGAGTGAGCGAAAAGTTTCACTTCAAGAGGAAAAATGCAACGTTTCGTCGAGTCGATCGGATCAGAGTGAAATGAGTTCTCTTCGGCCGCTGTTTATGTTATCCCGCCTCTAAAAGAGTCCATATGTTTCCCCCGCCGCTAGTTGCCCTGCTCTTTTTCCCGCTGTTGAAAAGCAAAATTGGAGGAGATTAGAACATATAACTCTGAGGAAAAAAAAATTAAAAAAGCCTGAAAAAATGAGCGAAAAAGACTGCTCTGAAATTAGCAGTATTAAGCTAAACTGCGTGTCAGACAGTGCAAGAAATCAATATCTTGCAAACCAGCAAAGATTTGTCAACAAAATCACATGGATATACTCGCCTCTTCTGAGAATAACCAGTCCTTTTATTTCACTGCTGATTTTTTCGTTCGTTTTACAACGCTAAGTGAGCGAAACATTCCACTTTAAGAGGAAAAATCCAACGTTTTGTCAAGCCGGATCGGAGTAAAATGAGTTCACTTCAAGTTTCGGTTGCTGTTTATGCCAACTCTCCCACCGGCCGCGAGTCGTATTTATACTCTTTCTCCCGCCGTTGGAAGGCAAAATTTGGAGTAGATTAGAAAATAAAACTCCAAGGGTAATAATGAACATGGACCGAAAAAAGTGAGCTCAAAAGAATACTGTAAAGTAAGCAGTATTTAGCAGTAAACGGCGTGTCAACACTGCAAAACAACAAGTTCTTGCAAGACAGCAAACAAGCAAAGTTTTGTCAACAAAATAACATGAATATACTCGCCTCTTCTGAGAATAATCAGTCCTTTTATTCTAATTCCTGATTTTCCATTCGTTTTACAACATCAAGTGAGCGAAACGTTTCACTTCAAGAGGAAAAATTCAACGATTCGTCGCGCTGGGTCGGAGTAAGATGGTTTCACTTCAAAGTTCTGATGATGTGTAAGTCGATTTGTTTCTCCCGCCGCTAATCGTCTTGCTGTTTCTCCCGCTGTCGGCTACATAACTTGACTTTGTATTTTGTTGTCTTCAAAATGTCTTTGTGCATTTCTTAAAAGCAACTTCCCGCCATAGTTAGAAGAGGGAGACGCTAAACAAACAATGGTCGCGGCACGATTGCAGCACAGCTTCACACAATCTGAGTTTTCCTGTGGTACTAACTAATTGTGGTTGTTTCGCCCGAACGTCGACTCGCCCGAAAGCGTTTCGCCAGAACTTGCGTCGATTCGCACGACGAAATACACCGTATTCACAAATTCCATATGGATTTCATGATTAGTTCAAAGTTTTCACTTCACGGTAAAATTTCCCGCTAACAAAAATAAATCAATTAAATAATATTTGTTACAAGTCGACATGCAGCTATTTGTCTTGAAATCATAATCAATCATCTTGTAGGTAAATCCCTAACATCTCGGAGAAACTCGGCACCTCAACGTAAGAACCTCTTTTAGTTTGTTTGAACAATTTTTACTGATTTTACATCCGCTCGTTTTATCGTGTAGGCCTTATAGTTATTTCTTCTATTGTAAGTTTTCCATTTTATTCGTTAAAGCATCGCTCTAATCGACGTGAGTCCGGGCGATATACCGTCGGGCGAAACAACCGCTGCGCTGCGTACGTCGTACGGACGGTCGCATGGACGGACACAAGTGACGTCATAACCAAACCAAATTTTCTCGCATTCACGGGTTACCAAATTCTCTTAGCTATGGGGCTCCGCTGCGCGCGCCTGCGGCGCGTGCAAGAGCTCCGCTAATAAGAGTGCATAGAATCATAGTACAATTTTTACATTAAAAAAAAAAACAATAGGGGTATTTAACAGGTACAATTTGTATTTGAGGGAATTTTTTCCCCAAATTTTAGACCCAGCAAAAGTAAAAGTGGCAGCTCTGTAATTATTCCTTATCCTCCACCGATGAAAATTAAGGTTCGATACAAATCTGGTGTTGTAGCTGTTGTGGTTTAATTTTTACCTCTGGTTTGAATTTTTCCAAACCAGTTTATTTTTTGCCAATCCAGTTTATTTTTTCCAAACCAGTTTATTTTTTCCAATCCAGTTTATTTTTGACAAACTGTTTTTATCAACTGTCTGAAAAAGGGATTTTCCTCTTTTTGTGGTAAGGTTAAAAAAATAGGGCTTGGCCTTTTGGGGGGTTTAAAAAGAATCAGATGTAAAAAAAAAGTAAACATCTCATTTCCTCTTTCACTTTTTCACATACCCCACCCCCCTTGACTTCCAACCCTCCCCCCTGACTACCAACCCCTACACTTTCCCATGTAACCCCCCCTAACATGTACAATTATTTAGGTAACTTTTTTTTAACGTTGGTGCTCACTGTGATTCGAACCTGCGATCACCAGTAACCTCTGGATCTGTGTGCCAAGACCTTATCCATTGCCCCAAGCCAGCAAGCTGAATTTTATCAACAAAATAATAGAACAGTTGAAACGCCAACAAAAAACTAAAGACTCGCAAATAACCTGTTACCTGGAAGATGATCTTTTCGACAAAGCCAAGCATTTCTTAAAGGAAAAACGGAAAAAAAATGGGACTGGCAGCAAACAAGCATCAATCTGAACCAAGAGCAGAAATAAGCTTATCAAAATGGGAACAACAGACAATAACTCGGAAGAAATGGGTTTACAACAACGGCGAACTCTTCACAGAAAACAACAAGAAAGTTGTTCCAAAACGAGAACTGTTTCAAGTTTTGTCCCATGCACACAGTCGAATTTCCCACAGAGGAAAGCAAATTACAGAAAAGTGGCTTCAAGAAAATTACGCAGAAATCAACCAGAAAGTTGTTAACATATCCGTTAAAATGTGCCCGTATCACGCAGAAAGAAAGCCTATAACAAGCCGTGTAAAGAGTGTCCAGAAACCAATGGAAGCTCCAACATTCCTCTCTTTGATAGAGATTGACTTAATGGATTTTCGCAAGTGCCCTTGCGATTGCAAAGAATCCCATATATGGGTTTTGAATGTTACAGATCATCACACAAAGCATGTTACCCTTTACCCTCTAACAGCTAAATGTGGGGAAAAAGTACTGGATGCATTACAGCAACATTGTCACACCTATGGATATCCTAAAGAAATAGTCTGACAATGGAAAAGAATTTTGCAATAAAAACATGGAAACGTTTTGCAAAAACAATGGCATAACTATGAATCTTGGAGCCCCAAGAACACCAGAACACCTACAACTCAGGGGTTAATTGAAACATCCAACAGGTCATGCAAGGAAGACATGCATACTTTAATAGTAAGCACGGCTGAAAAGGACTCAAATTAGTGCCAGAAGCTCGGTGTTATATCTTACACCCGAAACATATCCTACCACACTGCCATTCAGACAACTCCATATGAAGCAGTCTATTGCATGAAACCCCACAGGGAAGTGCTACAGCAAAACATGGAAATTATGTCTGAAACAATCTCCGTCCATGTTGAGAGCCCAAACCACAATTTAAACCAAAACGCTAGTAAAAGAAGCCTTGAAGTAGAAGAGAATGATCAAGTATCAACTCAAGAACGGCAAAGAAAAAGGCAGAAAATTTCTGAAAACCAAGCAAGACATAATGAGAAAATGGTGCAACAAAGTAAAAAGAAAGCTGACAAAAAATCTAGTCAATTTAAAGTTGGAGATGTACATGTAGTTTCCATCAAAATAGAGAAGGTGCATAAACAGTCACCATTCCACCCCAACATGTTTTAGGCAAAATAACCGAGATTGAAAACCAGTATGCTCGCGTGGTGACAAGGTTTGGAAAAATACAATCACTTATTTCTCCTACAAGGTTAAATCTTTGCACCGCTACCAATCTTTCATTTGATTATACAAAAGAAATTTCCTTTACAGCGACCTGTAAAAAGGCCAATCTCCAAAATGAATAATTTCATGATAATTTATTATTGTAATAGTGATATTGTACCGTAAAACCCCACGAATAAGAACCTAGAATTTAAGAATCTGTTATGCTCGAATTTTCGAATTTAGACCCCCTTTACATAAGAAGGTGTCTATATGAACACAACAACAACCTGTTTAGGCTAACTTGGAAAAATCTAGGTTCTTATACGTGGGGTTTTACTATATTACATTGAGTGTGATTAAAAACCTGAGAGAAAAATATTTATGAATCTTGTATTTAAAAAAGTTATATTTGTTTTGAAAAAAAAAATTATTGAAGAGGAATATCAAGGTTTTGTAGTTATGAAAAGTGATCCTACATGTGTTGGAAAAAAATGTGTACAGAATCTGTAGTTCAAATATGCTTTCATTAATGTCAACCCAAATCCTAACTCTGTAACCACCACAAAGGATATTTAACCCTAAACACTGGAAATAAGTGCTCACCATAAAATCCTTATTATAAGCCCAGCCTTATACAACTTCGTGAAGGTTGGTTGGTCAGCAAACGAATTTAGTTTGACCAGAAAGCATTACTCATTACTCTAGCCAATTTGTTGTGCCTTCATGTAAAAATAATTGCTATAATGGAGCTGTAGCATGTGGTTATCATGAAGGGGGGTATAACTGCAATGTTTTGTCAACGAAGTAGTGGGCCTGTATAAATGGGTGGGCTTATAACCGGTATTTTACGGTAACCCTTAGCATAAAAATGCCGTAAACTTACAGACAACTTATAACATGTTACAGCTACCCATAAGACCTTTCGGTCTTGACACGTAAGCCTAAAGAGTACTCATGAACTGCATCCTATTGAAAAATTGTAATGAAAAAAAACGTGCTGGCCATCAAGGCTTTGTCAACTTGAGATAAAAATGCAGGGGATGTTTGTACAACTGTTGCGAATGCCTTAAGTCAGTATCAGCCAGTGTTCGCAAACTTCACGATTTAATACCCTTGAATTATTACAGCACAATTTCTCTCTCTAGAAGCTAGTCTCAAATCTCAAGTCTCTAGTAAAATTACATTGTTTATCTGATCCTTTTGTACGTACCCGCGCGCGACACACCCCTAGCGATGATTGATATGATACAAGTAACTCGATTCTATTGTCTTATCAAAATACCGGAAACGGAAGTCACATAACACAATCACTGTCACACAATATAGCTGAAATATCGCAACACAACCTCAATAAGTTAACTAACAAATAACATCAATTATGATTGTTTGTTGATAGATTTTTGTCAAATAACGAGCTGAAGAACTTGTCGTCTGGCGTTTTTGATAAGAATACTCGGCTGAAAACTTTGTAAGTTAAGTTATTGTTTTACTATGTAAAGTATATGAAATAATTCATATATGAACTGCGGATATAGATGAAAGTGAGAAGTGATCATCGCAGTGAATTTTCCAATTTATGCAATTGGAAATTGGAAGCCTGAAAAAAATTCAGGCTTCAACGGGATTCGAACCCGTGACCTCCGCGTTACCGGTGCGATGCTCTACCAACTGAGCTATGAAGCCACACATTGGGAGCAAGGTCAATTGTAGGTTCCCATTTTCCCGTGAGAAACGATGTAAAGTATATGAAATAATTCATATATGAACTGCGGATATAGATAAAAGTGAGAAGTGATCATTGCAGTGAATTTTCCAATTTATGCAATTGGAAATTGGAAGCCTGAAAAAAATTCAGGCTTCAACGGGATTCGAACCCGTGACCTCCACGTTACCGGTGCGATGCTCTACCAACTGAGCTATGAAGCCACACATTGGGAGCAAGCTCAATTGTAGGTTCCCATTTTCCCGTGAGAAACGATGTAAAGTATATGAAATAATTCATATAAGAACTGCGGATATAGATAAAAGTGACAAGTGATCATTGCAGTGAATTTTCCAATTTATGCAATTGGAAATTGGAAGCCTGAAAAAAATTCAGGCTTCAACGGGATTCGAACCCGTGACCTCCACGTTACCGGTGCGATGCTCTACCAACTGAGCTATGAAGCCACACATTGGGAGCAAGGTCAATTGTAGGTTCCCATTTTCCCGTGAGAGGAGTGAAACGATGTAAAGTATATGAAATAATTCATATATGAACTGCGGATATAGATGAAAGTGAGAAGTGATCATCGCAGTGAATTTTCCAATTTATGCAATTGGAAATTGGAAGCCTGAAAAAAATTCAGGCTTCAACGGGAGACCTCCGCGTTACCGGTGCGATGCTCTACCAACTGAGCTATGAAGCCACACATTGGGAGCAAGGTCAATTGTAGGTTCCCATTTTCCCTACAGCAGTGAAATTCAGATAATTTAGACTGTTTAATGCGACTGTTATTTATTTATCTGCAACACGTAAATACAGCCATTGTTTGTGTGACAGTGTTATCTTTGTGTCATGTATTTTGGCACGTAAAGTGTAAATTTTCTCTTACATACTGAACAGTTTGTGGATCTTTGGGTTGAGTGTATTCAAACCCAGGCATAACTAATCGATAATCAATGAAATCAATTGGCAATCAAGGAGTAATCGATGGGTAATCAGTTGATAAGTCATTGATTATTGGCGATGATCAATGAGTAATCGATGAGTAGTCGAAGCCCAAAAATTTTGTGGCCTATCGATTAGCGATGACATCGATTACTCATTGATGTTATTGATTACTCATCGATGACCCATCGATTGCTCATCGACTATTATACCGCCTAGCCCTCCTTTAGACACAGCAGAACTTAGCCGCTAAGAAGCACTGCGCCTTTTGCGAGTGAACAAAATTCCAATCGCGCAGTTTGTTACCCACGTGTTGGAAAGTTACCAAGGTAGAGGATCCGAAATTGTCAACAAACCTAAGACGGAGGAGGGAAGAGAGCCCTACCGAGAGATAAAGAACTGACTTTAGCAAGAAGATCCTATAGCAGATCTGAGAGGAAAGATAAAAGGTACATGAATCCCTTATGAACACGTGTTATTCAATCAATTCGCAAGAACTATTTCCGTTGCACAATCCATATGCGTTGTGTACTGTCATTAGTACACTGACGCCTTTCCTAGGAATGTTTTTACCAGATGTTTATTCATCAGCTTTGCATATAGATAAGTAAATAAATACTTGTTCAATTAAATTTACCTAATTTCATTTTGTCTTTGCTTTACAGGAAAAAGGAAACGAGCGGCTTCATCAACCGCACATATTAAAATGAAATTTTCCCATCTACAAAAAATGGGCCATGAGGCCCTGTATAAAGGGAGGAGATATCCATCTCAAGGTGTGATAGAAGAATTTTCCAACCTTGACGGGACAACCGTCAAGGTTTGGTTCAATAATAAACGACAACGAGATACGGGGGAACAAAATAGGCCTTCTGAAGCTTAATTCACATGTACTGTAAACTGGATAGAATAAAGCTGGAAACATCTTTTTACATTTATTTTGTTCTTATTCGCCGAATACGGTCATCAGCCACGAGATGATATCGATGAGTAATGAATGAAATCAATGACTAATCGATGCAATCGATAACTAATCGATAACCTTAATTTCTGTGGCCTATCGATTAGTCATCGATTACTCATTGATCATCGTCAATAACGATCAATGACTAATCAACTGATTACCTATCGATTACCTATTGATTACTCATTGATTTCATTGATGTCATCGATTTGTTATGCCTGGTCAAACGCATAGTTTTGGTACCATTTGAGTACAAGTCTTTGTAACATGTAACATAAGCAGAAAACAGAATTGGCTTAATTATCTGATGACAGTGCTAATGGATATTTAAAGTTCTCATTGCTTTCAACTAATAACGCCATTATTGTGTTCGTACACATGATATAAGTTAAAAGGTGCGTAGATAAAAATAATTATCTGGAGAATATGGGGTGGCTAGAAAGAAAGAAAGAAAGGCTGTCCAATAGCGCAGATGAAGGCGAAATTAATTATTGTTTAATTTTGTTTTTTATTCTGGCGTTTTTGTTCTCGAGATCCAGAAGAAAATTTTTCTAGAACAATACAACATCTAATCAACTTGCCTTCAATAGTTGTATTTTTAGTTTAACAATGCCTTAAATGAAAGCTAACCGTTCAAAGTAAGTGCTTAACCCTAATCACTAAACTCAGCACTTACCGGTAACCTTAATCACAAAAATGGGTGCCGTGTCCTAACCTTACCAAAAAGGGAACCATTTGAAATGAGTGCTTATTTTTTTTTTTTAGTAACTAAAATCAGTGACAAGAGTTTCTCAAGTGTACTTTACACTATCATAAATAGTTATACCCATATAGGTGATAATTGGCAGAAGTCCAAATATATAAAATGAGTGGTTTGAGGAAGAAAATAAACTGGTTTGAAAAAATTCAAACCAAAGCTAAAATTAAACCATAACATAGCTATGAACTCAATTATGGGTTCCTTTGAAAATCATAAGGACGTTAGTAGAATTGTTAGTAATTTTATGTGTGAAAAGGGCCACCTTAAATTTGTAAATGTTTTCAAGTGTAAGAATACCTAAGAGATTTAAGTATGGTATAGCATTGTCCCTACTATTAGCAAAGAACGTGCTACGCACACATTTATTCGGTTTAGATTTATCTTATGTAACCTGGTCTTACGAGCACTGCCCCAGCTTGTAATACCATGAGTTAAATATGGATAAATGAAGGTGAAATACATCTGTCTTGAAGTATAAAGATCTCAGAGCATTGTTAATGTATAAAATTATTTGCTCCAAAAGTAGACAAGACTTCATTTTGTTTAATTTTGTAGCCCAATGGGCTACATGGAAGTGGTGCCATATAAATACAGCACTATCATTATCGTTGGGTCGAGGAAATCAACTTACATTTCTGTGGTACCGTAAGACACAAAAAAGACCACTTTTTTACCAGCTTTTATCTGAAAGATGTTACTCTCTGTTTTTCGACCATTTTGTTTTCAATAAAAGGGCTAACCACCTATTAAATGCTATGAAAATGAAATAGTACATGATGAAAATTCTCTGAAACAAATTTCAGAGCCCCAAACAGGAATTTTAACCCACGATTGAAGGGCTCCTTGGAAAAAGGGCATAAGTGACGATTTTGCTCTAAAAAAGTGCTCAAAAACCTCTGAAATTTAGCATGTGAACTTCATTTCAGTTGATAAACATTGCTCTAAATTTTTTTGTCCGCTGGTTTCCACTTCGTTTTCGAGAAATAACATATGCAAAAAACCAAGTTTCTGCTGTTGGCGCCTTGTGGAGATCATTTGTTGATTGAGAAACAAAAGAAACCTTTTGCTTGTTGAGACAATGAAACCAGTGAACCAAAGCAAGCCGCTGGTTATACATTCCGATAGAGAGATTTGGTAATTAGACCACGGCTCCTGCATTGGAGTTAAGGAATATTTCAGTGCTTACAGCCTTTTTGCTAAAAATAGCCAATCATTCCAAAGGAATGCAAAAAGGAGTGAGTTTTTTTAGCAATATGGCTGGTCTTCTGCAGTGTAAAGGTAAAAAAATTAGGAAACAACAGAACGAAATCAGCACAGGCCGGCAGAGCGTAATATTGTAATCTAATCAGGATTTGTTCACACTGTACCTCGAAATTGTACCTTGCCTGAATCTGGAAACACCAGACAGAAGCTACATAAAGTAGTATAAACGAACTAAAGGCATCCATACAAGCTTTGATGATTAGCTGAGACTGACTTCATTTTATTCTATTCCCAGGAAAATTTAACTTTTACGTTAAATTTAACTTAACAGTGTTAACTTAACAGTGGTTAACACAAGTTTGAAAAAACTTGTGTTAAGAAACATGACAGCAGGTTCATTAAACTCAAAGACAACAGAATGTTAGCACCCACAACTAAGTCATAAATCAAACTTGCTGAATGCCCAAATTTTGCTTGGTGTCATGGAAAGTACTGCTTATACGTGTAAATTAATGGCCATGCAGTCAAGTATCAAGGAGGCTGCTATTTCTGAGTAATTTCCATTGAGAATGTCCAGTAAAAGGTTATGTCCCATCCATGATCAAACTGAAAAACAGTTGTTTACCAGGCACAAATAAACACAGCGGTAAGCTTCACAACACCAACTTACTTCATGTCATGCTTTTAATTTGGAGTGACCACAGTTTCAGCAACGTGGAAGGTTTTGTCCCTATTCAACACCAGAAAATGGCAAAGGAAACTGTCAGTTTTCCACTTTAGAAAAAAATTAGGAAATTTACCCAGACGTACATTTGTCAGCTGAAATTGTTATATTTTGGTTTTTCATTTTCTTGAACTTTTTTGTGTTTGTGTAATGGGAGGTGGCTTCATCGGTATATACTCAAACAATTATTCCCTTCAATCTCAGTGAATATCAGCTTTAGGAATACTTAGCTGACTGCTTCGCAGAAGACCGAATGTTTTAAACAAACAAGGTGAACTTACCATGAACAGACAAGACTACTTTAAGTAAGCATGGTTTCCTGACAACTGCTTCACATTGTTTTCTGTTCACAATGTTTCTGAATGCTTGTTCTAGCATAAACAAAATAGAAAAAACAAACATTATTTGGGGGTAAACAGCAAAGTACATAAAAATTAAAGTTTTAAACTGAGCAAAGCTTTTAAGTGATTACTTCTGTAACAATTCAGTGTACCAACCACCTTGCATGAATTGCCTTGTCTTTACTGTGTTTAGCCACAAATTATATGTAATGCTTGGATGTAGATGCTTTGTTTTACAATAGCCTTTCAAATTTTGCTGACAAGAGTTCTATCACTTCTGGAAATCCAGAGAAAACAGTCCCCCCATACCTTCAGAATTCCAGTCTAAAGAATCCCTCTTCCCCAACTGAATTCCGAGATACCACCCACGGTATTCTACAGATATTTTCTGGAATCACCCATTTTTCCAAGGAAAAACAAAATATAATCAGTTTCAATACAAAGAAAGACCTTGAAAAAAACTGGCCAATTCTTTACAGTTGCAAGTTGATACTAGTTTCTGTGTACTATTAGACAAAGTGTAATTGTTGACAAAACTGAACCATTATTTTACCTTTTTGTTTAATAAATAAAATAAATAAGAAATAACCTCTATTTACCCTCGGCAGTGTTATAGCACAAGTGCTAGTGGGGCCGAGCTTTAAACTTCATAAAGAAATAATACAAATTGAAAATAACATGGTTAAAAATCCCAACTGGTAGGAGGTAGACCAGCTGGCTATTAGAGTTGAACTTGGGGCTACCGAGAAACAACTATAGCTAGCGGTCAGAGCGGGACTTGAACCCGGGACCACCGGATTTCAAGTCTGGCACCCTAATCACTCGACCACGCTCCCTCCTTGAATGTTTTTGGCCAATGCAAAATGGGGGAACTAATGAAATATATTCAGTATAAATTAACTTGAACAGATAAGGCTAGAAAGCTTTACAAAATTGAGTTTAATCTTTAAAATTGAAGCAACACATCTCATCTGAAACATACAGATCAACCCACTGATTCAATGGCACATTCAGTGAAGCAAAAAAATTTACACTGTGCCAACTAGATGACTGCATGTCCCCGTCTTTCTCTTTTTGGCAAATATTGAGAGTTTTCGGAGCATTTAAGTGCACGTTTTCTCTAAAAACAGAAAGAAAAGCTTGCACTGTTTGTGGATTAACCTAATGCCAAGTGAATGGGCAAACGACAATCTCATGCAGGGAAAATCATGCTTGCTTGGCAGCCATTCACAACAGAGGATTTTATTCATCTTGCCTGTTCAGGTAGACAATCACAAACCAGAATATTATCCATGTTGCCTACTCGTAGTACCAGCCATGTAATAACATCAAGCAAAGTCTTGTTTTTATTTAGTGAGTTGGCCAAATATAAACTATTAATGCATGTTGTTACATTTCATTTTTTCGGAGCCAAAATCTGTGAATTTTTCAACACAACTGCAGCAGACGAAGGAGAGAGTAAGCCATTTAAAAAAAAGTGTTTTGTCCAGTTATCTGACATATTTTCACTATAATGGCAGTTTATTTGGCCTCCATGCTGCACTGTGCTTCGTAGCCAGGCCTTTTACCTTGTAGACACATTCTCAGATGCTTACAGATGATGGCCGCACTTATTTACAAATCGACGGTGAAGCTTATCTGCGGGGAAATTGTATAAATAAATAAATAAATAAATAAATAAATAAGAATACTGGGTTCTTAAGCAACAAAAATTCACCTTATATTAGAGAACGTATCTCATATGACATCAGCAGTGTTTACTAGAAGCTAGATCTACAGCTTCTAGAAGCAAAGTTTACATGTGCAAAATGCGAGAAAAATCATCCAGGTTTACTAGAATGACCTTGACAGTTTGCCAGAGTTTAAATTAATGCTGTACTTTCAATAAATTTCCACTCTCGAAATGTGCCGAAGCAAACAACTACGAAAGAAACATTTGACTCGTTCCATGATACCCGTGTTGGAGCTAAGTTATGAACCCTGCATTGATAAGGGCATGCTCCAAAGTTTCCCTCTGAAACCAACGAACACTTAGTGAATAGGTTTTCACGATTGGGTCATTAACAGCGAAACTTACCTGTCTGGCGCTCTAACTTTCGGAACAGCACCACTTTTTCAGTAAATTCTTCTCCTCTCGCGCCTTTCAACAATTGACAACTAAATACCCATGATGCAACCCGGTGCTTGCGCGGCGCCCGGACAGCTACACGTTTGTCTGGGTAGGCGCACTTGGACTATTTGAAATTTTTTGAATACGTGGAAATGCATCACTTCAATACAGTTCGAGTCACGGTTCTCGATTTATCGAAGATTCCATTCATTCTTTAATACTTAGCTTACGTGCGCAGCAGAGAATTTAAGGACGGTGCCTGCTAATTAGGAAGTATTTTTCTGTGGTTTTTGGCTATCCGGGGAAAGCAGATCTTACTAGTTAGCTATTGACATCCAAAAAGAAAATAGGGGGTAACCACGTATTTTTTAGAGATAATGAAGCAACAATTTTTCTAAAAACCAGTAAAATAGAAAGCAATGTATGGCGGGGTTTTTTTTGTTTGTTTGTTTTTGTTTTTTGTTTTTTCGGGGTTTTACTTATTTTTTTTTTTTTTCTTTTTCAAATTTAAGCTTTTTTATCTCTGAAAAATGCATGGTTACTTCCAATTTTCTTTTTGGATACCAAGAGCACTTGCTAAGTTTTGCTTTCTCCGTGTAGCTTTAAACCGCGCAAACATATCCCTGTATTAGAAGACACCACCCATAGGAAAACCGAGTATCTCTGGATGCGCAGAACGTATGCGTAGTAACAAAAGTAGGCACTGTCCTTAAGGTGGGGGTTCACTTGAAAGCCGTTTTCACGCCGCTTAAAATCGGTCAAATGGCAATGTCTTGTTTGCATTTCAAGCAATACAAAAACCCTCCATTCATAACACAAATCAATGATTTGGGGTGTTTTATGAATTTTTGGGTGATTTTTAGGTATATTTGGAAGGAAATAATTTTTCTTCAAGGATTGGTAAAATTAAAAGAAATAAGAAATGTTGAAGATTTAGTGAAGTTTTAAAATTAGAATTTGTAGTTAATAATTAATAGACGGATACCAAGTTAGTCCACTAGCAACCTGGGGTGCTCTTGTATGGTTATCGACTGTCTGTTAGTGTTCCAAAAATCATTTTCTTTTTTCTATCCATTCTTAAAACCTCTTCAAATTTCACTAAAATTCAGGTAGAGCCCCACCTTAATTCTTTCAACATACCGCGTTTTGAGCATTTTTTTTCTCGGTTATGGCAAAACCGAACTAAAAAAACTAAAGCCGGCGACACACCTGGCGATTTTATATGCCGATCGCCGCGATCGGCGAAAATCGCCAGGTGTGCCCGGTGTAGCAATTGCGATTTTCGCCGGTAGCCGCAATCGGCGTATAAAATACAGTTAATTCTCTCATAGCGACCACTTCTCGTAAGCGACCACCTCTCGTAAGCGACCACTTTGTAAACAACCGTTTTGTTTCTCAGTTAAACACTGTTTCAAGAGCTCTCTCTTAAGCGACCACCAATCACATTTCCTAAGGGACCGCGACCACTTTTTAGGCCAGAAAATTGACATTTTCTTTTGTTTTCAATTTCTGGTAAGCGACCACCCAACATAATCACGTATGATCGTTACTAAATCATTACTAATATGACACTACCCCGGACTGCTGAAAGTTTACAAGCAGGGAAGATGGCTATAATTAGATCTGTAGATAAACGGGAATTGTTACAGTGATCTGTTCCACAATGATATACAATCAGAAGAATTAATAGATGTGAAAAAATCAAATAAATTAGTTCCTATTTGCCTAATTTTAGCTGCTAAGGTAATATTTTTTATGTAATTAATTAATAAATCCAATATTAGGCTTCTTTTGTTGATCTTTCCCGTAAGCGACCCCCAAGGGTGGTCGCTTACGATAGAGTTGACTTAAATTCGCTGGCATTCGCCAAGTGTGCCTGTTCCCGCGATTTCCTACGCTCATCGCTGCGAATCGCCAGTAAAGTCAACCAATCAGGTTGGGCGATTATATCACACGACTTAGCTTTTCAAAACGCCCCTCCAGACCCCTCGATGGAGCCCGGGAACAAGGTTGAAGTGCCACATCAAGCCGATATGCGAAAAAAATCGCTAGGTGTGTCCGCATCAATCGGTGAGGAAAATCGCTGGCAATCAAATTCGCTGCAATCGGCGTATAAAATCGCCAGGTGTGTTGCCGGCTAAAGACCCTCGAAATGGTTTGTGTAAAAATAGAATCGAATTTTATATGTTAGATGGAGTGCTCCTGACGGCGGTAACAGGGTAGGATAAGTAAATGGCATTGTCACGTCACACGTTCCCAGAGGCTGCGTTCCTTTTGGTCAGCACCAAGCAAGCAAGACCTCTGCTCCACAGCGGTCAAATGAGTGCGCATGCGTATGATTTAAGCACTTCCGGTCGACCTCTGTTCATCCAATAGAACGCTGTACAAATCCAACAACCATTGTTTAAAATAGTATTCTATTCACATACATTAGGGGTATCGAATGGTCTTTGCGAGCACGAGCAGTTGACAAATTTTAGTCGCGAGCAGCGAGCACTTTAAAAAATACAGATGGCGAACAGCGAACACTTCGAGTATTTCATAAATTTTCCGCTGGCCGGAATATAGGATACGTTGTTTTGCGCCAAGTAACAGCAAATAATCTGGCTGACACTTCCAAAACAGAACAATAGTTACAGACTGAACTCAGTTGAAGAAAGACTGAAGCCAGAGGTAAGGATGCCGTTTCAACCTTTTTGTTTTAACCATATCATAACTGATTTATCGTTTATAGGATTAACGAAATTTCCAGCAATCGAGTATATGTGAACGAGAATGCGAGCATGCGAGCAGTTGCAAAAATGTTGCGAGCACGAGCAAGCGAGCACCCGTGTAATTTTTGCGAGCAATTCGAGCAGAGGCCAAATTTTGCGAGCACTTTTAAACTGAATGAGACCATTTGATACCCCTTACATTCATATTCATGCTCAGTTCTAATAAGGTATGGGAAAAAAGATTGATCAGCGGACTAAGCCAAGCTGTCCCAGCTTGGCTTAGGAAGAGTTCAAGATACGACTCACGCGATTTTTGGACGGGACTGGGTGGGCCGTCCACCTCTTCGCGGCTCCGCTGAAAAACTGAGCAAGAATGATTTATTTTCGCGCCAAACCAGAATTTATTATCGGTAATTATGTAATCGCACGTGAGACCGCTAGACTAGCCATGAAAGAACCCATTATTGAATTATTTTAACCTTGCATATCATTATGAGTGTTGTGAATAATAACCTACATGCTAACAGCTAACGAGACTGTTATATTTCGGTACCACATGCATAATGTCCAAAAGGATACTGCAACTGAACGTACAGATCTTGATATACCGATAAAACTCGAATGAATTTGTTGAATTAATTTTTGCTCTCTAGTTTTTTTTTTTGTTTTTTTTTTTCGTTCATTGGGCAATGATTAGATTTGCATTTGAAGGGAAAGAATACTGAAAGAACTTCCCCGGGGAGAAATACATTTTTTGGCTATTTGTTTAAAATCCCGGGGGAAGGCCGCTACATGCAGTGTATGTCACGTCCTGCTGAAAGAACCATTGAGCAATAATTCCGATATAAATGCGCCTTATATTCCTTGCTAATTTCACAGTTCCACTTGTTGCACAGCAATACATTTGACGTTTCAGGGAGTGTCTCGGTTGAAGGTTAGTTGCATCAACGTTGATTCTTATTTAGTTAACGTTGGTGTTTCCATTGCTTTATAAAACATAAGCCGGTACGTAGTAACTAAAATTGCAGATTACAATTTGCTCCCTGTCCTGTACACGATGACGTTTCACAGGCTTTGGTCGCACGTTTCGCATGTGCCAAAGGCGCGTTTACACGACAGAAAAGGAGGAACGGCTCGGATAGGAACAAGAACCGGTCCAATGATTTTTAGCCGTTTACGCGAAAAATATCAGGGAACGGCTCCGATAAAAAGAGGCACCGGTCCCCAAATGTTGGTGGAACGGTAAGGGCTGTTTACACGACAACATTTTAGGGACCGGACATGATTGAGCCCGCATGAATCAGTAGATCAGTGTATTTCGTTTAAAGCGCTCATGCTCGTGGTAAATGGCGTTTTTGTCTCTTGGCGACCTCGCAGCCTCTAAGGAGCTTTGGATGGTTTGCGACCTAAATATATTCAACAACATGTCAATTTCTTCATCAGCCCAAATGTCCTTTTGAGTCGCTTTTATTCTCGATTTCGTCTTCTGCCCCTTTTCTTGATTGTCCGCCATTGTCACAAGGAAGTGAAGCCGAATACGCATGCATACAAGGGCAAATGACTGGGAACTAATAGTGCTGGCTCGCAACAAATCAAGTGTTCTACTTTTTGTCCGAACCGTTCTATTTTTTTTCTGTCGTGTAAACGGGCCTTTAGTTTCATCTCTTTCCTTGCCAATTAATCAAACTTTTCAGTTGTACTAGTTTATCTGAACTTCGAAAAAAATTATATATTCGCTGACTTCTACCTTTTTCGCAAGATCTCCGTAAATTTACTGAATGCTTTCCACGTGGTTTTGCGAACCGGGTGCGACCAAAGACATATTTGTTGTTCTACCACAGACTACCAAAAGCGTTTTTGTACGAGTATGTATGGCGTTAAAATTCCATCGAAAATTAGATAACGTTCCCTCGAAAACCACATAAATGACACTGAAGTCTGAAAAAGCTCACCTGATCTGTTTTGCGGTGTTTTCATGGCTTATCGGAGCTCTCGAAAGCCGTGAAGTTCATGTAACATTGACAATTATTTACTTATATTTACATATATTAGGATAGGCCAACTATATTTTACTGTAATTCAGAATATTCAGTAATATTCAGTGTAACATGCACACTAAGGGCCAGTTATTTAAACAGGGTCTAACTTGGCCCCGGCGGGACCTCCAAATCTGTTTATGAGTGGTTTATTTTAAGTAGATAAATAGTTTCTAGTCTGGGATGCAAGCCTTCTTGTTACCGTCGGCAGTAGACAATATTTAGATTTGATTGTTGACAAAATTGATAATGGCTTCAAACGTGGTTTTGTTAAACACCGTCTAAACTGTCTTTTAAAAACTGACCCTATAAGTTTTGAGCGGTTTATCTCTCAGCGACTGATACGCGTGCAACATGTTGTACTAAGGTATTGAGAAGGTTACAAAACTTGATGCAAAATTTGAACCATGCTTTGAGGAGAGCACTTCGAAAACCTCACTAAAATTCGCTTAAAACTCAGCACACGTTAAGCTGCCTCATCCTGTGCCAAAAAGGATAATTTGCGGGCCTTTCTGAGCAAGTCATTCACGGAGAAGTTCATTTATTGAGACGCAGGCCATCGTTGAAAAAAAGTTGAATTCGAACCAATCGCAACGATAAGCCCTGCCGAAGTTCCTCTCAAGCGGAGAGTTATGGTGACACATCACTCAACGGTTCCACTGATGTGGTCGATGAAAAAAACACTTCATTACCTCAGCCAAATTAAGTTGAGTTTCTTTTCCAGGGCTTCTTCTGGTTCTACATAATTTAGGACAAGGTGATAAATCCCCTCAATACAGGCTTTGAAGGGCCAATCATATTAGGCCACAGCACGGATCAACATCGATGGCTTTTGAAAAGAACATATTATCATTTATTGTAATTTGCATCTTGTGCACACACTTCCACACAGGGGTTTGCACTATCAGAAATCATCAAGAGTGATGCTGATATATTTAAACGGTTACGGTGTAAGGTAACAAGGCCAACTTGAAATTAGGCGAACTCTTACCATCCTATGTGGGTGTTATTACAAATATGCGAAGGGATATTCTGGATTTTCCAAGAAATAATTAGTCAAATTATCCACCCCAAGAACAAGTGTTATTGTTTGTTTGTTTGTTTGTTTGTTTATTTCACCACACACGTTATAAAAAAGCAAAATAGGAATACAAAAAATAGAGATATTACAGAGAAAATGGCGAGGAAGCCTTAGGAGAAACCATAGGGCTTATAGAACAAAGGCTTCCTCATTACAGAGTTGTTACATATAATGTTTGAAGACTGTGAGATGGTTGATACAATTATAGTTGAAACGAATAGATTGAAAACGATCAATAAACATTTGAGAAAAAATAGCAAGCAAGGTCAAAATAGAGATACAGATTTAGTAGTTGCTGTAGAGATATTGTTTAAGGCTAGAGTTAAAGAAGGAAAGAGATACTAAGTTATAAATGTTCGGTGAATCACAATGGTGACGTCCGAGGTGCCTATACTTATGCCCACAATTATGTGCCTATCAGTTAAAAACTTCAACATCCCCCCCCCCCCCCCGCCACTCACTGGGTATTTGAAGTTTTGAAAATTGGTTTGTTCAAATTCCCGCCCCGCGAGGCGAAATAGCCACTCAAATGCCATAACTTAGCACCGAATGTGATGATTCACAAAAGCAGATGTTCCAATTTTTGGAATACACTATTTGGAAACTAGTTCATCTACATTAAATCAAATTTTCCATAAATACCTTCAAAAACACTGGAATGTTTTTGGAGACCCTTTCTGATGAGCCAATTGCTTGTAAAAGGGACATTTCCGCCTTGAATCAGGAACCTTGTGTATTCCGCCTGACAAGAAGGAAGGTGTCGGCTTGACGGCTTCAGGTTCAAATTCCCCACCCCATCCTCTGGTAGGCCTTTTGCGCCACATATCCTACTCCCGGGGCACGAAAAATTGTCAAATACCCGGGGTATGCCTGGGTGGACGGGGAAGGTTATTATTTTCAAAACGTACCCCACCACTTACAAAATTACTGTAAAATTCATTTGATTTCTGTTCCTTGCAGATCAGGCTGTTATTTTCTTTCTACCCATCCACGAAAATGACGGAAGAACTTACGAAACTGAAAGCTGCTTTTGCTGCAAAAGGAGGCTACGGGGCGGCACAATTGGTTAGGTAAGTTTCAAGGTTTGCTGTTGAAATAGATAAAAAGTGACATGACCTTGTTTTGACTGAGCCCCTGTTTCTCCTGCTATCAAACCTCCCATCAAAAGAGGTGATTCTAGCTGTTGAGTCTGTGGAGGAGTCAACCTTCATTGTGACCATTCCAATGAAAGCAATCGAGTAGAACATCCCTGTGGTGTTTTACAATATTTTTTGGAGTGTCTTTATAGTGCTGGCTATGTAGATAGCTAGGTAGCAATGTGAAGTATCGTTTTGATCATTCCAACATTCAAATTAACTTATTTTTTAGTTGTCATTCAAGTTAATTGTGGTGCTGGTTCTTCGACGTTTTCAAATGCTTTGTTTTGTTTCGAGCCTTGTCAGTAAACGTTGTTGGTGTCACTCTTCGCCCACAAGGTATCTCTAATTCTGAAAAAAAAAAAAAAAAAAAAAAAAAAAAGACGGAGGGGTAGGGATCAGATTCACCCTTTTTTCTCCAACTCCACTATAGGTAGGAGACCAGAAAAACACAAACTTGAATAGGGTCTCGAGATGTCGATGAATTATTTGCAGAAAATCAACGCTAACAAACTTCAGTTGTATGTTATTGGCCGGGGTTTAAGAATGGCCGGAAAGAGTAATACCTGTAATAATTAATTTATATTTTATCCGTAACGGTATGTGTGCTTATTTAACTTAGCGCCGGGTTCAATCTATCCTTAATTTTTTCGAATGACATATGGAACAAATTTGCTCAAAGGTTTCTTACAAAGAGCGATGAGCGCGGTGACTGGGACGGAGTCGTAAACTTGGATGAATTCACCAAAGGATTGAAAAGGATAAGAGTTAACATGACAGATGAGGTGAGTAGATTTGTAGTTAACGCATAGTTCTATCTAACATTAGTCTAGCTCCACGTTTATTTTTTGCAGAAAATGTAACCTGATTCCCAAACGAACCAAGGTCGCTTGCTCTCGCCATCTCCTCCGCCACTGTAGTTTTTAATGTCAAACAGTCTGTTGAGGGCTAGTTTGATTTTGCTCAAAGGCACTGAGTGGCGCATACGATGTAACGTCTATTATCTCGTATGCGAAGCTATTCATTTCGTTGTAAGAATGTTTCAAGTGGATTGACTAGTATTACAAACTTGTAAGGGGCGGATGTAGAAATATATAGCCAAATAAAGTAATTAACCTGAAAATTTAATCGAGCAGCTTTTAATAAGGCAATTAATCATATTTTGTTAGTCACTCTTTCTCTGTTGTTCATCTCTTGAATCCCTATTTAAATTGACACAGGAAGATCGAAGCTCTGTTTTCTAGTCCGAGCCGGAACATTTCTAAATGGGTGCGATTATTTTTATTTATACAATTTTGTTGATAAAACTGTTTTTTTTTTTTTCAGGAAGTTAAACAGTTGTTTAACACAATTGACAAAGACAACTCAGGTGGCATAAGTATTGAGGAACTCCTTTCAAGTTTTAGGGTAAGACAGCGAACCGTTAGACAGATCTCAAAGGTGTTCGATTTGTGTTTTTCAAAAGTGTTTGCTTTGTTAATTTGCAGGCTGGGAAGTAGCCAAGGCCAAAATAAACTCAAGAGGGCGACATTGGGCTAATCCACATTTATATTTATGAACGGAATAAAGTCACAGGATAAATCTAAGTTATTTTTGTGAACAATGCAACTTTTGTCGGCAAAAATCATTTCAGTTTTTGTTACGGTTCAAATAATATTATGATTTGACTCTAGACGAATTAGACTTTTCACAAGACAGAGAAAGGAACATAACTCCCCTGTGATCGTCATGTTTGCAGTCGGAAACAAATTCTGTGCATTGAGGCTAGGTCATCCTTATCTATCCTCTGTGGTCGAAGGGTGAATTTTATTGGGAGAATTTGACTTCAGAAATCCTTGAAACACTTGACATATTTCGTTGGCAAAATCTTCACTGAAGTTATCCGTTTGACTACTAACGCCGCTTGGGTATTTTTTGTTGCTCATATTCTTTTCAAATCCCCTCGTTGCCTGTTTGTAGGATCCTTTAACTAAGGACGCTTTGAAAATCGTCGAGAAAGCCTTCAGCAAGTTTGATATAACAGGAGATGGAGTTGTCAAGGCTGAGGATTTGAAAAAGTAAGTGGATTGAGCTCGTGCGTAGTCAATGAGAAACTCATCATGAACTGAGATTATGAGGCCATTCCGAGTATGAACACCAAGTAACAGTACTACCGTAAAGTACAGTACTACTTCAGTCAATAAAAAAAATGTCATTCTCGTCGCCCACCCGCTAAGGCCAGCCCACAATTCATCTGGAGATCACGGATAGCTTGTGTACAGCCCCCCCCCCCCTCCCCTCCTGAAAAATCGAGGAGAGAGACGATTTTTTTGGAGGGGAGTGGGGGGGGGCTCTTCACACAGGCTAGATCACGAAGCGCACACGAGCAGCTCCAAAGCTATGGAACAATCTGCCCGGAAGGGGGAGGGGGTGGCAGCTTCCTATACATCTAAAATGAAATTGTAGCGATGCTCTCACAACTTGCAAAGCAATCACAGATGTTTCTGTAAGCGGATTCATGTGTTGCGCATCTAAAATATACGTTGTTAACTCAAAGCGAAATACTGTAGCGAAATCTTATTAAAACTAATTGCGGCCGAAGGGAAATTTAGTACTGCATGTCTTCGCCTCATTTACGGATTTATTGAATTTTGCAATTTCATTTCACTTAACGTAATTTTTATGTACTGTTTGTTGCTTGTGTAAAGAAATTGCGCCAACATTTCCTCACAGCCCCTGCATTAATTATCTATACAGTCTTTGTTCAAAGGAAACTCAACAGCAGGGATAACAATAGAGCGCCTTTGGGATTAATACGCTTTGCTGGTCGAAGTTTTGATATTTTTTGTGAGTCCATATGGACTCCAAAGCTGCTGTATAAATATCTTCTAAGTCCGATAACAAATTATTTTACTGGGATTGTTATGAAGCTCGGAGCGTAGACTGCGACCAGTCCGCGTGGAAGAAAGCAAAAAAAAAAAAAAATAAAATAAATAAATAAAATAAAATAAAATACTGAGCAAGCACGCTGCGTTCTTCTCCGCGGATTTTCGAACAAAAGGGACACTGCTCGCAGTCTACTCGGAGCGCCCCGATGCCCTGAGCATAGAGCATAAAATCTTCGTACAAATCGCTGCCATTTGTATTTTGCCGTTTCTGAAAGTGAACTGAAAGACATTTAAAAGATTAGAGGGAGCGGAATACAAAGAGCCAAACGACAAAGAAACGAAATCAATATTTTCCTTGTTTTATTTAAAAGTCCGTTGGCCACATTGTCAGTGGACCGCTGTTCAAGTTGTGAGAGCATCGCCTCTCAGTCCCAGGCCCTGCTTCTATCCGCCCCTACTAGGGAGGCCCAACTATAGTTCGTGATAGTTTGGTTAACTTAGTTATATATAGAGTTTTTACTTTATTAGTCCATTATTTCATATCTCTGAATAACTGAATGATCATCGCAGATATATACGCAACTTAAGCAATTGCGAAAAAGGACGCCTGAAACAAACTCAGTCTTGAAAGGGATTCGAGCCCATAACCTCCGCTTTTCCGGTTTAGTGCTCTACCAATTGATCTATCAAGCCAACTAGGAGCTTGTCATTTTGTGAATTCGTAATATACCCGTGAAGGTGATTTCGGGGTGACATAAAAAAAACTCTGGCAGTTGTATTTAAAGCAGAGTCAAGTGAGACGTTTGGGACACATGTATAGTAAATGGACGGTCATTTCTCTACGGAGGACTAATGTCAGGTACATTTGCAGGAGAAAAGATAAGAGGGCCGATTTCGCGGAGGACTACTTGGCAAGCTTTGATGGCAGTGACCCATCTGAAGGAGTAAGTTTTGTTTAAACCTAATTCGAGATCGGGTAATATAACGTGAGCTTATTTGGAAATTTTGAATTAACAGAGACAACTCATCTGATCAACTGCAATTAAAACAATGAACCAATCAGAAACAGAAGTAAAAACAAGGCAGGAGCCGGGTCCAATTGCGGGTAAAATCACGGTGTTTTAATCCTTTTCTTGTGATGCGTTTTGCCCTTTGATTATATTACATAATGTACGTTAATAACAATCGTCGATCCAGATTTTTAATTAGTGCGTCAATTACACTAAGATCATTGGGCGATACTTCAAGAAATGCTTAGACAAGGTTTGTGCAAGCACGTTTACCCCTGATAGCCTTTCAAGGTAGCGTCTCTTTTGAGTTGGTCGAGAATCATTCAGTTGATTTAGATGAACGCAGACTTGCTTCTGGAATTTTTTGCACCGGGCCTTGAGCTACTTCTACCGTTAGAGTTCGTTTGAATAATCGCCATATTTCTTTACTGGGGTTAGTTTGGATGTAGGCCACACACTCTCTACATTCGCCAAAAACGGGGCTTAACAATGAGTGAGTCAGTGAAGCCCCTATTCGCGAAAGCCGCGATGATTTAATGACCTATCTCACATACAATTTTGTCAAATAATCTGATATTAAAATAGGAAACTGTGGCAGTTGGCGTACGAGCTAGCCCACTGTGTTTTAAAAAAGTCATAATTGTTTTAAGATCTACAAAAATTACACGCTTGAAAATTGTGCATGGAAAAGCCCCTTTACAGGGATGACAATAAGATATGAGTGCACAAACTGTAGGATGTTAAGGGTTACAATATTTTGCGTAAAAGCTATTCTTTTAAGGCTCTTGCTGTATAATGATGTCCTTCATTAAAAATTAGTGAGACGAGACTCGCAAACACATTCTATCGAGACGGATATTACGTGTAATAGCATGAGATTTATATGGCTTCAGTAAACTTGAAACCTCAAGACAATGTCTCAAGAGAACCCCAGTAATGCGTATCCAAGAATTAACTGTGTATGTAGTGCTGTCATCCAATAACAAAGAACAACTGCGACCCTACCCTACCAGACCTTGTGCATAAATTCTTAAGCAAATACTAAACATGTTGAAAGACTCGTTTAATTTCCTTTTCAGCCTGTAGAAGTAACTAAACAAGAATTCATTGAGTATTACACCGCGGTGAGAGCTGCCATGTCGAGTGACAAGGATTTCATTGAAAAGATGGAAAGTGAATGGGATGTCAGTCTAAATGAATGAACTTTTCCTTTTTGAGAATTGTTACTACTCTTTAAAGGGAGGAAATAAAAAGTAAAATGTAAAACAATGCAAACTGTTTTTTTGTTTTTTCTTCGTTTTCTTTGTAAAAAAAGAAACTATGCCAAGTTGGCCTTGTCCTTTCATTAAGCACGTCCCATATAGAGTACCTGGAAACAAATCCTTGTATTTAGTTGCCCAGAACAAGAGATCATGATGTCAGATAACAACTACGCTCTAGTACAGTTACACATTATGCAAGAGCTTATTACAATACTCTTTGGCTTTAGCAGTCCCACTCCCTCACAAGTTGATGTCCTCGGAATACGAGGTTCTGACAGTAACAAGAGCTGTTGAGCATTACTTGTAAAGAGGACAAAGGAAATATGTACAAATATTCCCACGCAACGTCTTTCACTACTTGAGGAGGGGGGAGAGGGGGCTATGTTCCAAAGGAAAAGGAGAGAAGAGGGGCTTGCTCGTGTTTAACAAGGAACATGTCTAATTTTTCTATATTAGAAGATAAAGATCATTATGAAGTCCTGTAATGTGTTTGGCTTCAATACCGAGCTTAAGATCCGACGACGGCGTGTGTCTATGACGGCGGGCGGAAGTGAAAAAAGTTGCCAAATAACTTCCGGACAGCCGTCGTGAAAAGTTTCCCGCCGTAGCGGGGTTGTTTACAACGCCAAAATGCCGAGTTTGCCTTCGCGTCTAAAACGTGAGTAAAATAATCCCATTTTAGGTCTTATTCGGCAAAATTCTTCGATGCTTTCGATAGTTAAAGATTTTTCAATCTTAGTGGATCGTTTCATTTGAGTATTTCATGAAGAGAAAAAGATTTTAAAGGACTAATCTCCGTTTAATTTTGTCGATGTTGGCGGGCTGTCCGCAATGACCACATGGAAAGCCGCTGTGGCTCTGTCACGAAGCCGCCAATTGCAAACCAGTAAGTTATCCTTTTTTCTTGATGTACTGTTAGGAATATGTATTAAAGTCAATCATTAAATACCCTGTTTGAATTCTGTTGTGTTGTAGCTAAATTAGACGAGTCGTCCTTCATCGAAATAACGAGTCAACATGCAACATTAATCTCGGCTCAGTTTGTTGACAACACAAAATCGAGCTAGTTTTGATCCAGATCCATCCGACAGTTTTGAATTAACAAGGAAAAAGGCGAGTCCGAGAATAGAAATCATCGCTGAACCAAGTTTTGGTCTATGCAGCATTTAATGAAGAAGATACAATATTTCAACTATATTCCAAAGTCATAATCATGTCGTGGCCCGGACGTGATTTATATGGCCCTGGAATGGTGCAATGATTTCTATTCTCGGAATCGCCTTTTTAAACGAATTGTTATATTTACAAGTTTGTTTTAAATCTGGTTTGGAATTGTCTGTACGCATATTTACACTTTGTCTTGTTACCTGCATTGAAAATATGTAATTTTAAATGGCAGAATCTTTATGGAATGGGTAGAAGAAAAAGAAAAATCTGGATTTTTCGACTTATTTTAATCGTACAAGTGAAGAAATCCGCCCTCTGAAATTTCTCCGTCGTCGAAGCTTTCAAGGAGAGGGCCACGAGCCGATCTAATCGAAGCTATAACTACAATAAAAATTATTGAACCCTTTCTTCAACTCGCAGCCGTCGTCGGTTTCTTAAGGGTTACTTTTCACGCCTTACGACGTCGGCCTCTCCCCAGTTTTCCACGGTCATAGCTGCCGTCGCAGACACCAGCCGTCGTCGGATCTTAAGCTCCCTATTATTTATTTCATAGAATATGTTAAAAAAAAGTATATGAACAGAGTACGTTTGAAAACTATCCTACTAAAAAATCATTTGCTAGAACGAATGTCATGCACTAACGAACAATGACTCTCGGGGGGAGGGGGGTTCTCGGAATTTTTGGTGGGGGTGAGCGGCTCGGTTCTCCGAAACCTTACCCTATTTCAAACCAAATGATTAAATTTCCCGGTATCCTTTTTCTGGTCTCTAAAGTTCATACCCATTTTTAGACTTGGTTTCTAGAAGCCATATCCATTTCTTTAAAATCCATACCTGTTTTCAGACTTTTAGAATGCGGAATCGCGCTTTACGAGACGTGCACTGCAGCCTAATGCAATGCGAAAGGCAACGTTTGAAAACATCTTTACTTACAACTTAACCGCGTTACCTTTTATACTTAAGGAAGAAGGTCCTAACCTTTATTTTACGATCAACTGTTATCAAGCCCGCGAAGAACAAGCCAACGCACGAAAGAAAACGTGGTTTGATCGTGTTCTCGTCAGTTTCCTTCGGTTCTTTACAACAGAGCAAAGCACAGTCTTGGCTTCAGCTTTCTGTATTCAGTTATAGCTGCACTTAGACTGGCAGAGAAATCTGCTTTAATAGCCCATGAATTTAAGAGGTTTCATTGCGACGTTGTTGCTGGCTTCGCGCGTTTTGATTTATTGACGTCATGAATGAGTGCTGATTGCGTCAAATTTGTAGCACGAACAAAACGTGCGCGCGCCAAATGCGATGCTCTATACGAACTGTGGATAAATTATTTGGTTGTAGGTTTATTAGTTTTCTGGAATTTAACGCAATAATATTCTATATCTGGTTATCCCAGAAACAAAAGCATCGAAAAGCAGCAACAAAACAAGAAAAAGAAGGCACTTCGTACGTTTTGAAGACACGCGCGCGCTACAACAGGCTTCGTAGGTGATTCCCGCGAAATAAAAAGTTATCGTAAAAATTTTCTCAAATTTTCTGTGATTTTTCACTACTATGTACTATTTCGAGAAATGAAGCAAAAAAGATAGGTCACCGTGTCCGCGAAGTAGCTACGATCCACTCAATTTACCCCATAATCGCTTGTAATATTTGCTTCCAAAAATGAGTTTATTTGATCAGTTATTGCCATGCCTGGTGGTAACAGAAGTTACAAAGATAAAGCACAACTTAGAAAAACATTAGAATGCATGAAGCTTAATCGGCAACTAAAGGTGAATTTCTTGGTAGGGAAGCAACATATAAATCAGTATCGACCCAAAACATTTCTTCCGTGCGAGTTCTCAGTATCACTATTTTATCCCCACGAGTGGTGGGCAAGCTCCTATTTGTGGCGACAACTCATTTTTCTATCGCAAATTTTTCTAAAAAAAATTTCTAGCAAAAAGAGGATAATAACTAAGTCAAAAATAACGAGATAAAAAGATAGTTTAGCATGAAAGGCCAGAATGGTTTTGCACTATTCCCACTTATGTATTAATTTTTTGCAAGAAAACATAAACGCGAATCTCACGTTTATAAACGCGATTCTAAATCTCTCTGTTATCTACATACGTACACAAACCCATCGAAGAAATGGATGCTAAGTGTAATAAAACTAGAAAAATTAGATAGCCTTGATCGGGGCAAACAAGCACACACGACGTCGGAACAAAGCGTGAATAGAGTTTGAAATTTAAAGCTTGTTCCCTCTGCGGTCCGCTCGATGAAATGAAAACTTTTCAGCGCAATCAAATGACATTTCACTTTACTTAAAAGAGCAAAAACTTCGGTAAATGTCTGACAATCAGAAAACCAAGAAAACAGGGGTTAAAAAGCCTGGCGACCACCCGAAATTTGGATGCGGAAATTGTGAAATCCGCAATTATCGCCCTTAATAAACGAAGTGGTTCTTCGTTCCAAGCCATCGAAAAGTACATCAAGGAAAATTCGAAAGTGGAAGAGACAACACGGCAGCACATCAAATTAGCTCTTAAACGAGGCGAGGCAAACAGTCAATTCATTCACACAAAAGGCGTGGGACCTAGGAGATCCTTCACAAGGTCAACAAGAAAGAGGGCAAGAAAACGACGAAGAAAGCATTCCCGGCAAAGAAAAAGCCCCCGCTGAGGCGAAACAAAAAAAAAAAGCGACTAAAAGAGGTCCTGCGAAGGAAAAGTCCGCGGCTAAACCCGCGAAGAAAGAGAATAAATCCAGCACGAAACAGACGACTACAGCCTCCAAAAACAGAAAAGACAAGAAACCCTTAGTTAAGAAGACGAAGGAAACTAAAGCCACTGTTAGAAAGCCGGCGTCAAAGAAGGTCAAGAAATGCTAGCAAGAAGTAAAACAGCCTCGGTTTAACAAAACAAACGGCTCCATAAGTAGCGACCAAATAAATAAAAGCAATGGCCAAGCGAAAATGAACTGAAAAATTACAATTCTCGTATATGATTCGCCGTTGGTCGTTTCATTTTTGACTTAACTCCACCTAAACTAGTTAACCTTAATAAACAGCGAATTTGACTGTGTTAATACGACGTTGATAGGATATACGGAAAAAGCGATGAAATACGTAGAAAATTGGTATTTAGCCGGACGAGCTGTGGGTGAGTTGGCACGTACATGGGCGAAATGTCTCGTTACCCGTGTAAATCACGAGAAAATGTTTATGGGAACTTTGTACCGAATTTATAGAGTCACGCTTTGCTTTTTGTTCTTATTTTTGTGTCTCTTCTATGTAAACCTCTTGACTTGCACCGAGCAAAAAAGCCATAAGGGGAAAGGGAAAATTACATGACCATTTAACTGATAAAATGCACTTAATTTTAAACTGGAACGATTTTTATTTTAATGCCAGAACAAAACAGACGCTCAGCGGAGGTTGACTCGCTGCATTTTCGAAAACCGAAGAATAAAGTGATTAGTTTAACTGACAAAAATAATATACACTGAAAGACCATAGGTGATTTCAGTCATTAAACAAGAGCGCAAACTGGTGCTCTCTTTTTTATCATTGTCTCTCTTTTCGTAAACGTTAAAGAACAAATTTAAGTCTCTTCATACAACAACGCTTTGGAGTTTCCATTCATGACCTAATGTACTACGTTCATTCTTAACCACTATTAGACACTGATTCAAATACCTTGATATTAATGGAATGAGTTACAAGTTAAATGACGTCATTGTTGTGTCATTAATGACGTCACTTATTTTGCATTGTTGGGTATATGAAGTTGTGCCAGACATAAAAATGTTTCTGGAAACGATATATTATTTTCTTATATTTTTCTTATATTTTCAGGGATCAATTTTACACATAAATGAAAAAACAATATCAAGTAGTTAATTTAGCAAAACTTCGGCAAACGTTTGGTGAGCTTATCATTCCTCAAAGTCCTACTCGTGTTTGGTCCAAGTCCCCAAGTCCCCATCGCTGCTACCATAACCAACATACAAGTCATATTTACTCGTCTTAATCATCAACACTTAGGTACTTTTCAATGGTAGCAGCGCAGATTTAGCAGCGTGTTGCGACATAATTTCAGGGACAACCGTGTATCGTGCTACAGTTGTTCGAAGTCTCAAAACTATGCTCTAACTCTCTGTTGGTTAAAGAAATGACTTCTATAGAGTAACTGCAAAATGCCACAGAGCGTGAAGATCTGAGTTTACACAAAAGAAGACCTTCAGAGAGCGCCAACGATGACTGAGCGACAAAGAGGGGCTTACGACATATTACAGAGGGGAATTCTGCACGGTTACCAGATAAAAGAATTTTAGTCTTAAGGCAACATACAAGCTGAACTCAAAAACCAGACAAAACAATGATAACACGGATGTTAAAATGAGCCTCCTTACACATGAGTTCTGTAGCTCAAAAGGTTATCGAAATACGTGCGAAAAATTTAACGAACAGTGAAATTAAAAGTCCCATGCTTTATATTATAAGACATGATAATAGTGGTCATAAATTGAAGCCTACTTATGGAATAGCCCATCTACAATTGAATTAAAAGAAATTGGGAAACTGTTGTTCAATAAGGCAAACAAATTTGGCATCAATGTTCCAGATTTGCACGAAAAAAACCTGATACGAGAAATTTCAAGGGTTTTTGAGGAGCTACAGTTTGTTTGTTATCAGCCGACAACAAAGTACTGATACAACCCTACACGATGGAAATGCCCGTTCTTGAAAACTTTCGCCGCGCCATTTCGCTCGCCCCCGACTGACCGAGGATTAATTCGTTATTCACACAAAATAGTGCATGTACGTGTCGGTAGTTTAAAAACATGGTTCGTTTTTGTTTTAAATAGCTTTACCCCACCTTTTTAAGTACTTTTAAAGTGTTTTACACTGAAACTACATTCGTAGAGTCCATGTCATATATAGGATCGAAAATATCAAACTGACATATTTGGGAAGGCTGTTTGCTTCATTGCTAACAATGGAAAATATCGAGAACATATTAATAAAGATTATAACTAATATAATTTAACTATGTTACAAATCGAAAGGAAATCAACTAATGAAGTTACAAACTTAAAGTAAAGGTTTAAGAGTGATAAAATTTATTTATATACCTTAGTTAAATCTACAGTCCAGGGCCCAGTTGCTCAAGACCCGATTAGGCTAAGCCTGGGTTAACTTGAAGTTCGATTCAAGTTTAATTACTAGTCATTACAGATTCATCCAAAAGATTTTTTGTACCTCTTTTTCCACTTAGACTTTAACCTCCGTTAATTTTTAATCTGGAATTAACATTATTGGCTTTCGAACAACTGGGGTCAGTTCATCAACAAAACAAAACTAACTGAAACTTTTCTTGAGCGCAAGCATCAAGAAAATTGCAATAAAATAGACCGAGAGTTTTTACCCTTGTTAGTTTCCACATTGTGAACAAAACCTCCTTTTTGCAGCGAAAAATCTGGCCTCCGATCGACGGACCACCGGGCTATATGAAAATATACTCGAGCGTTATGAAAAATTCGATGACTTTGGTGAACTCACCAGTCCTCACTAGACGTTAGTTATAAGTATTTTTAAATGGGAGCACGGGAAATTATCTAGGTATCTCTTGTTTTTCTTTTGAATATTGGCGACGTTTTGCCTGGAACGTTTAATAAAAGCAAAAGAGGAGATCCTCTCTTGATAATAGAGAATTCCACCGTTGAATTAGTACTATTACCTTGAGAATATGAATTTGAAAACGAAAAAATTTGATTGTTCCAAGAAAACAAAAATTTCGTCCCCGGGTGGGCTTGAACCACCAACCTTTCGGTTAACAGCCGAACGCGCTAACCGATTGCGCCACGGAGACTTCCTTGGCTTTGAACGTGAACTTTTTTAAGTTTTTTTTTCACTAACTTATTTGTCTAATTATCTAAGATATATTTATTAACGTCAAATTACGTTCATTATGTTTATTCCATAGGGGGTATGTCCTTTATAGGCTGGAGGAAAAAAACTGTTAGTTTTTAGAGCCTGGTTGTTTGAGTATTAAATGCTGATATATCTGAAATATATTTATGAAAGGTTTAAGTTTGGGGTTGCACCTCGTATGGGTATCATATCACGTTCGCGCTTACCCTCTTGATCTTTCTTTTCATATTTCTTTCTCTCAAATTTATAGTTTGTTGTTAATTAATTAATTAATGACCAATACAGCTGATAAATTAAGTTCAAAAAACTTATTTGAAAAGAAAAAAAACTTGGTTGAATCTAATCCTCAACAAAGCAAAACTAACTAAAATTTTTGTAATGAGCGCAAGCATTGTCATTGCTCTAAAACAAATAAACATACAATATTTACTTTTGTAAATTGCCACCTTGTGACCAAAAAACTTCCTTTTGTAGCAAAATAACTGGCCGCCAATCGACGGCCAACCGGGCCACATACCAGTGTTATCAAAATTGGAGGACTGAAATACTTTGCTAATCAGTCCTTACTAGGCATTGTTGAGTAAATTATTGTTTACCGGGAATACAGGAAATTATCTAAAGCCGCCGTTACACGTTGAAACTTTTAGCTGAAACTTGTGTTTAATGGCACTGCGAAACAAGTTTCAGCAGGCGTTGCGCCGTGTAACATGGTGGGTTTCGTGAAATTTTTTCGAACTTCCGTTGCGAGACAAGTTTCACGAAAAGTAGAACCGCTTTCTACTTTTTCAACGCCTCGCTACGGTGGCAGTGGTGAAAAACAAAAAACAAAAAAACAAGAGTTTCACCGTGTAACACCACTGCGTGAAACTTGTTTCGCAGCGCCTCTGCACACAAGTTTCAGCTAAAAGTTTCAACGTGTAACGGCGGCTTAAGTATCTCTCGGTTTGTGTATTGAGTACCGACGACTTTTTCCCTGCTTTTAATATGATTTTCTGTGAAATACTATCAATTATTTCATAAAAATTAAGGTTATTTGGTATGGAAGTGAAGTACCCAATAAAAATATATCCGTACTGCGGGTGAAACAATTAATAAACTTGAGACCTTCGCAGTTACGCAGGCAAATTAAGTACCTGCGTAGAGAAAGTAAAAAAAAAACCCAAATCCAGCCTGAATTTGTTTTCAGAATTCCACTTCCATCTCTTCAGCTTAAGAATGCATAAGATGCCAGCTCCCACTTAGCTTGAGAGCTCCGACGCTTGGTAGAGCTCTGCACTAGTATCGCAGAGGTCATGGGTTCGATTCCTCTTTAAGAGAGTCACGTTCAAGATTGGACATTATCTTCGAGTATTCGTTACTTTCGGAGGGTCGCTACTTTCCGGATTTCAGTACTGACAACCTAAAATTTTTTACTGATTCCTTTGAGAATTTGACGAAATTTAGCATGGCTGCTTTTTTCACGAATACGAACCAGAACATTTAGACCGTTATCTAACCATCTTCGCATTGTGACTATAACTGGCGTTTTTAGATGATGTTGGGTTACTGTGCCGACTGGTTTTGGTCTCTCCCTTTTCGTGAGTGCATGCGTTCTTTCTTACTTATTAAAATATGGCAAACAAAGAAAAAGAAGAGGATAGGTTTGTGAAGTCGAGTCGGTATTTCTGGTATCACAGTGCTTCAATGCCTAACCGATCAGTGGTGTACTTTCGCTGAATTACTGGTGACGAGTTTTCTTGTTTCAAGTGTTCCAATGCTAGTTTGAAAGTTAGTTTGACGCGGATTTACTCTTCCGCAATCGAACATTCTTAAACCATTTTATTCAAAGAGAATTTTCACGGTTTAGCGAAGTAACAGCCGCATGTTGGGTGTAATGCATCATACAATTTCAATATTCTGATTAAATGCAGGAAATAAGCAGGCGAATTTTGTTGCTTCTTCGATGCTACAATGGTTGCCTTTTCTAATGGAAAAATACAAAAAAAAAATAATTATAAGAATTAGAATAAAAAAATAAAAACAAAATAAAATAAACGACGAGTCCTGATTGGTTAGAAGACGCCCTTTCGTAAATTACTTTTAGAGTCACCAACAAAGGAACTGATTTCTCGATATAAACTTCAGTGTGGGTTTTGCCATGACGGACAGTCGTTTTGTAGATGTAAAAACAAATGTCATTACGAAAGAGACTAAGGACATAATTATTCCTTGGGGGTATCCCCTAGAAAAGACGGCAATTTTCTCAAAGCCATTCGGGCACGTTCGTAAGTTTGAATTTCGTGGACGTCTTTGTCTGTTCATCCCACAGTATACCGGTACCTGTTTTATAAATATATATTAACAATTCGGTTCATTTTGTCAACCGAGGCCTGTTGGTCTAGTGGCATGATTCTCGCTTTGGGTGCGAGAGGTCCCGGGTTCGACTCCCGGACAGGCCCCGACTTTTTGTCTGATTCAGTTTTGTTTATTTTAGTTTTATCTAACACAGGCGAAACACAGGAAGATTTATGTCTTCCTATATTAATACCAAATAGAAGAAAGATCCTTCTATTTGATCCTTCATCTGCAGTTTAAAATATATGTTTCGTATATCAACATTTATTTATGTTAAATACACAGGATCGAGTTTTTAAATTATTTCTGGTAAGTTACTTGCAAAAAATTTCGGACGTTAAAATTTCGGACGTTTAATTTTCGGACACTTTTTCCCTCATTTCGGGCAATTTTCGGACAAAAATTTCGGACACTGCGCTGAAACATGCCTAAAGTAAATTTACGACTAAAAAACATGAATCAGACTGAAATAAAATCTGTGAAAATGATAGTTTTACTGTACCTTCAAGGTTTTACAGCCGGATACACCAACGCGAAAATAACACAAACTCAATCAAACAGTGTCTCAAATATTTTCCTTTCCAGTGATAAAAAGAACGACTGAGCAAAGCCGCCTAATCCGAATTCTAGCCATATCATGTATATTGGCTTTGAATATGTGATGCCGTCGCCCAGAAAGTACTTTTAAAGTTTTACTCCGCTATACTGTAAAAATTTCGGACGGTTTTATTTTCGGACACTATTTTTGTCCGAAATTAAAATCGTCCGAAATTTTTTGCAAATAATACGGTTTTCACATTGAAGATATAAAAAGGATCACAGTGGACCCTACAGACCTTCTTGCTGTGATCACCCTTGGTCGCAATAACGAGGATTTCTTGTAAGTCTCGTTCGTGAAAAAGACAGCAGTTCAAACAACTGTTTTGCGTTACAGCATCACGTAAATTTCCAGACCGATATTCTTTTACTCGTTACGCAGTTAGTCCCCAAAGAACCCTTACTAGAAGTACTCCGCGAGACGTTGAATCCATTTACAATAATCTTTGTTAGGTCAGTATAACTCTTTATATCATATCTCTCAGTTAGTATGCGCGGTGTGACTGGTCAATTTTCAAGAGGAGAAGTTCTGACGAAAATTCGATAGCTTAAACAGTGGAGATCCGAGGGTTAACGACAAAGAAATCTCGCTTTGAGGACAAATTGTGGTTCTGCACTCACAAATCATGACCGGCTCCGCGGATTTTAACAGAAATTTTCGAGCGTTTCTGAGAATCTACCTCTCGACAAAAAAAAATTACAGGTTTGATTGTGAATTTACACTGCATTGTTTTTTTAATCGACCGATTCTTAGTATTCCTAAAAGGTTTCGCGAAATGCGTGAAGAACGTACTCAGTTCGAGTCAATAAAGTCATTTTAACCGTGTGTTGTTCTCTTGGAAGTGAAAATTGTACGCGTTTGATTTTCAGACGGAAACAAAATTCTCCTTTTGAAAAGCTTTCTGCTTGTTTTTCGGTGTCTTCTCATTCGTGAAACGTTCTATCTAAGCGATCTTACGTAGCCAAAACCTAAACCCTCTAAAGCGAATCACATTTCACCTATTTGACACAACTGGGTTCAAATTTATGCGCAATTTTTACTTTCATGTTTATTATTATTATTATTATTATTATTATTATTATTATTATTATTATTATTATTATTATTATTAGTATTATTATGGACATTGGTTTAGCCGTCATTAGTATAATTCGATTGTATGATCTTAATATCTCTGCATAATGGAATTCTTTATTTTATAGAATTTTGAACTTCTATTGTTAATTATATCTATTTCCTCTTTTTTTTATTAAGGTTAAGTTACTTCTATTTTTAGAATTTGTGAATGAATAGTGTTTTGATGAATTGATTGGATTTTTTGTAAGAGCAGGTTGATTGTAAATAGGATTTTAATCGAGGTTTTGTAATAAAGATTTTATTATTATTATTATTATCATAATCATAATCATTATCATTATCATTATCATTATCATTATCATTATCATTATCATTGTCATTATCATTATCATTATCATTATTATTATTTATTATTATTATTATTTATTATTGTTATTATTATGATTTAGTATTATTATTATTATTATTATTATTATCATAATCATTATCATTATCATTATCATCATCATTATTATTATTATTATTATTATTTATTATTATTATTATTATTATTATTATTATTATTATTATCATTTTTTTTTGGGGGGGGGGGATTCTTAACTCGCAACCAGTCTGTTTATTCGATTATTAAGAATTATAAGTATTCTAGACAAAAGGAATGTTGTTACTTTTAGGACGAAAAAAGTATAAATGAATGTATGTAAATTGCACTTTTGAACTGCACATGCGGTTGTTTGCTGATCGATTGCTAATTTAGTGAACTAAACTTACTCGGCGAAAATTAGCGCGGTGATCAATGGCGACTTAATTAATAGTATCAGAGTAGATGAACCAAATATTTAACCAATAGCAATATCCAACTTCATGGTCTCCCTTTCTGCACTACATATTCATCCATGAGGTGGCTCACAGAATCCTTTGATTCACTTGCTGTTATCACAGCAATAACCTCTTGGCGGAAATAATAATTAAAAAGGGAGGGGGTTGCTTTCTGTTGTTACTGATTTTCTTTGCGCATTCTACAAGCTTCTGTTTCTCGTGTTAATGGTTTGAACTCAGGAATCCAATCATAAGACAGTACGTACTATCGTCCGGGTGATTGTTGTCATGATACCGACTCAGTGACTTTTCGACAACCTGAGAAGAAGTCATCATTACGGGGAAGTGAACTGTGCTTCCTCAGTAGACAATATTATATAGATCGTATTCCTCCGTCTCCAAAGACGATGGTGAACATGGGACAATTTCTCGAACTTTTAATAGGGTGGCTGTGAGGCCACCTTAGGAGTCTGTGGCGCTTTTTCAGATTATTATTATTATTATTATTATTATTATTACTATTATTATTATTCCCTGTCTTATTGGAGGTTATCACTGCTAAAAGATTGTAGGCCTACGCAGCACGCAGTCAAATATATAAGCTGAAAACAGCTTCTTGTCTTTATCTTAAAATGATACCAAAATCTTTTGTTATTAAACGTTTGTCTATTGCTAAGAAAATTAGTCAGTTTGTTTTTTGGTATTGTAAGAGCATTGAGATTTTAATGTAATGGGCCAGAAATAAATTATTACAGATTATTATTATTATTATTGTTGTTCCCTGTCTTATTGATGTTGTCAATTAGCCGTTTGTAACGTAGACATAGTTGCATAGTTGTTGGTAACAACGGGTTCCGAACTGTGGTTAGACCCTCCACTTAACGTATCTATCAGGGCCTCAGTCGATCGTGTGGTTTTGTTGTAAACGGTGTCGAGCAATGTGACTGATGGAAGCGTCTTTGCTAGAAGGTATTCCTAGATTACGCATGTTCAGTCAGTCCAGGGGCCACGATAAAAACATGCTCATCTTCATGACAATAATAGCCTTAGGGACTTTTCATCTCTAAACGCCTGAAAGGTATTGTGATCTGTTTCCATCTACTAAGAAAAAAGTGTGACAAACTTTATTCAAAGCTTAATGACTGCTCGATAGCGCTGAATTTTCTCGTAGAACCGTATCCAAAATTATTCAATACTACGATCAAATTTCAAAATAATAAATTGTTCACGCATGAAGAGTTCTTTACTTTGAGATCACTGGACCTTGGACCATTAATTTTTCAACCCATTCACGGATTGTCACGTGTAGCTTAGTTTTAAATTAAATCATGCGTATTAATGACTTCTGATATCCAGCTTATTGGTTTTGGAAGTTACTGGTTTGGGATTCCAGATGAATTTGTCGTTCGTAACGAGGCAAAAATGTTTTGATCTCAAGTCGTAGAACAACAAAAAAAAAGTCTATCCTTAGGAGCAAAAAGTTATTTATTCAGAAGTGCAAGATTCTTCTCTTTTGTATGAATAGAGGAAAGCGTGGCAAAATGTATCAAATCACAGCGAGTCGCATAGTCGACAAAGAAGGCTGGAGAGACTAGCTACAAACGATTTATGTGAGCTTTGAAGTGACTGCTAATTTAAAGTCAAGCTTGCGTCCACGAAAATGAGTCATATTTAAAACGCTGCATTTTTTGTTTTACATTGTGACAGCAGAGACCTGGTCGGTTATCGTTTGAATTTTGTTTGTAACCGTTCTAGCATCAATTTTCTTGGCGTCAAGCTGTCGCTTTAATCAGTTATCCTGGCACAAACTCATAATTTAAAACCACAGGTGAGAATTAATAATCATTGTTTGGCTTTACCGTGAATACCCATTCAGTTTACCACTTGATCCATGGGGGAGATTTCTTTGAACGTCAATGAACTCTCCCAGCTAATTGTGGGAACCGATCTTATCAATTTCCGTTTCCATAGACTTATTTACATGAGAAAAACGCCTCCGTTTTCCCCTCAACGACCTTTTGAACTGAGTAGAAAGCTTGCTGTTCAATTGCTTTTTGTTTACATTGTATTGCTCATTCTACTAGATTCTTCCATAGAGACTGTTCCTAAAATACCTATGTTATAAAGGCACTAAGTTAAGAAGAACTCAGGAGGAAAACGGTTTGCTAAGATTACAATGTAAAGCATGAAAAAATTAATAAAAGTATTAGTTACTTTTCTACCTTAACTTAGTGAAATGTAGTACACTCAGCTCTAATATGTTGTTATATAAAGCTCATTTTCATTAAATCCATTTCGTAGCGGCATACTGCAATAACGGGAACAAACGTTTCTGTTCTGAAATCAGGGAGAAGAATCACCCAAATGGGGGACTCATTCAATACATTTTCGCGTATTCATAAATGAAGGTATGCAAATAAGCGGCTCAAGAGGAGAGGCTATTGAACTGGAAAGACATTGCCAGAATTGCTCTTTTTAGTAACACTATTGAAAAACTGCAAAACGACTGTTCGTGACCTCATGGCGATTGCAAATGAAACTTAAAAATCTATCCCAAAGGAGCTAGTGTCTTTTTCAGGGAATTGCGTGTCGCCAGCTGTGGATTGTAAGGGTTCGGTAACTTTGAGACGTAAATGAATTCAGCCATGCGTTTGAATGAATTCTATTCACTTTTTTTTCTATTGCGATCTTGCATTCTATATTAACACCTCACTCACCACAAAGGAGCATGTTAAAGATACCACAAATATTGGTATTTTAAAGACATATGTAATTTTAAAATGGCCAGGGTGGTAAAGTACCGGTAACGCTTAATATCTTTAACTTATTTATACGTTCGTAATAAAAGTGGAACAGCATTTTAATGGCGCACATAGGCCTTAAAATTTGCAACTGAGTTAACTCGATTGACGAGGTAAGGGGGGAAATTTTAAAATTAAGATTCGAGCCATTTCGTTCGTATTTGTTTCAAAGCACGATTTCTCATTGATCATTTCGAATTTAACGACCACAGAGACCTGAAATCTTCTCTTCTACTCAGCTTTTAATCCGCAACGCAGGTATCTTTCAAAATCATTGACCCAGACAAACTGGCTAACCACGGTGAAGACATCTTATCAATTTTCTTCACCACCTCTTACAAAGGGTTCAGTGAACCTTTAGTAAACAAACGGTTTGTTAAAAAGCTATTAGGTTAAAAAGAAGAACTTGGTTGAATGTTTTAGACTACGTAATTAATTCGTTTCCCTCTAAAGAGGCTAAAATAGCAGATTGTTTGATAACCATACTATTACCGACGTTGTTAAAAAGTGGATCATTAAATAATGCATTCAAGATTTTTGATTGGCCTAGTGGCCATGGAATATCAGTCATTATACCATGCTTGAGAGACAGCGGCCACAAAAATCATCTAATCGTCTAGCAATGTTTCTTGGTTGTTTTAAAACAATAATTTCGCTCGTGTTTGCTGAATTTGCGGTCATTTTAGCCAACGCGCGTTCGTAAATTAATCAGATGTATTTACGGTCTATATCCCAGCTATTTTAGAAACGAGAACAATGATGCTATTGTCCATTGTTTCAAATCGCAAAAGAAATTAAACCAAAAAAAATTGACAAGAAAAAGAAGTGATCATTAACTTGGGTTATAGGTTTTGTTAGGTACAGACTGAACTTCACCAAACCTTATAATAGACAGCAGATAGTTTGGGTTACTAACAAAAAAATAAGTTTCCGATTGCTGAACATTTTTTTCGTCCATCTAAAGTTTCCCTGACTCTGCTAAGGGAGCGGTATTCCAAGTAGAGTTCCGTAGCTTCAGTTCCCCCCTATTTTTAAGTCCAATGGAATCCATTGACATCCTGCTAAGTGTGTTTGGTATATGGGGTAAAAGAAAAGGTCACAGGAATGTTAGCTGATTAGCATGATTAGCTGATAATTTTACACTGATCAGTTCCTTGTAATTACGAATAAATAGAAGGAATTTATGGCATGGCGGGAAAAGGTGCAGCTCAGCACATTTTGTTTACTTTAGTAAGATGGGAAGGCGTTGTTTTATTCTGACATTAGTAAGTATGGAGATATCGCATTGTTTTTACCAGCTTTAGCTTATAGTTATTTTCTTCAAATTCACTAGAGCAGACCAACTGAATAGCTGTCAATCTCCTTCAGTGAAATATTTACATTTGAAAGGAGTCTTTATGAGAAGTTCTCATTGTTGTCACAACATTTAGCTACTCAGCCAATAGGAAAACAGCAATTTCTATTTATTTGAAGAAGCATCTATCCTCAACTAGTCTGACAGTTTCAGGCAGGGATCTTCTGTTAGTGCCTGCGCCTTGGTTTGCATTTATTTCTCTGTCATCAAAGAAGGTAAGTTTAAGTTCAGGTTGCAACTTTTCCTTTCGCTCATTATCTTGTATTGTTGAAGTCGTCAGGGCATTATCTTTTCTGATGCGAAACAATCTTGAGCAGTCGCCATTTACTTTGAAAGATTGCATGCTTTTTTCCATTTGATTGCACCGGTTGTTCTCACTGCCTCGGCCTTTCCAATTCTCGACCTTACCGGGACTGAGGGCCTCTTCATATGAGCCGGGTAACCGGGCTGGCCCGGTAGGCGGAACGAATTTTGTCTCCTGTTCATATGGGAAATTTAATCCCAGTTACCAAGATCAAAAATGTCCAAAAGGCCCCCAAAATACCTGTGGAACCACGTTTCGACTTGTCAGCGACCGTGCAAGCCATTCGCAGTTGAAAATGTTTCGTCACGTACAGTCCCGGTATCCGGGCTGGAGTGTGAAAAAATTCCAGCTCAGTTACCGAGATCTCGGTCGCAAAAACCGAGATCTCGATAACCGGGCCAGCCCGCCTTCATCGAACACATCGACACTTCATATGAACACATCGAAATTTTTGTAAAGAAAAGAGTGGCGAGGCGAGATCTCGGGAACCGAGCCAGCCCGGTCGACCGGGCTTATATGAAGAGGCCCTAAAAGCACTGTGTAAAGTCTACTATTCGTAACTATCATATATTCATGAAAATACTTCACAGAACAGACACGCTTGAGGCTGCAACGACTTCAAAGGCTGGGAACTACTGAACCATTAACTGAATCGAATAAATTAATAAGGTTAGCAGTTCATTATCATTGAATAGCGTTCTAAAGTTTTAACCCACAAAGGAGGTGGTGAAATCACCGAACCGGACCAACTGGCCATCTTAAAAAGATATTCTTAGAAGGGAAATTTGGGATAGTGTTTGAATCAATGAACTACCTCTGAACTATCTTCTATAGCCCTCGTATGTTAATCTAACAAGCCTATTTTCTTTTAGAATTTGAAAAGTGATGGGCACTTTGTGGCTTTGGAGCATTATCATTGTGGGCCTGTCTTTGGGTAAGAAACCCATTTTTTTTGTTTTCTTCAATGTGAACAATCACTATGAAAGAAGTTGTTACGTAATAACTCGGAACAATTGGTACCTCTTGAACGTAAGACATATGTGAAATACCCAGGTGTTTTCATTGACGATAATCTCTCCTGGAGGCACCATATTAACTACATTTCCACGAAAATAAGTAAAGGTATCGGTATTATTGCAAGGCTTACCGCTCGCTCATCAAATCGTATATTTCCTACGGTCTCGTTGCTTGAGACCAAGCCGCGAATTTTCATCTCAACAAAATAGTCATTTTACAAAAGCAGGTTTTTCGTCTGATGTATTTTTCCGATTATACATCTCACAGTGCTTCTCTTTGTGCCTGTTCGGGAATTCTACCAATGAAAATGCTTTACTTCAAATTGGTTGACTCTCTGTTACATGACATCGAAAATTATTGTGCTCCTCCCAATATTTCTGAACTCTTTACTCGCTCTGAACAGGTTCATTCCATTCTACTCGTTTCTCAGTAGCTGGAAGCTTCTATATAAAACAGGCGAGAACAAATCATCAGCTACTTTCTTTTTCCAGAGTTGGTGCGAAAATATGGAATGGTATCCCCCATGAACTTCGCAAGCTAAAGAAAGCACCTTTTAAACGCAAGCTGACTCACTTGCTTTTGAAAATACTTGAAACTGAGGATATGAATGTTGACTTGAGCTACATTGACCTTTCTAGCTTATATTTGTATTTTAACTGACTAGCTTTCTCTTTGACCTGCTATTTTCCCCTTAGGCTAACGCAATTTATGTATATAAGTACGTAAACCATTCACAGTTGCAATTTAGGTATGCCTGGCTTAGTTATAACCTTTAATTATCACTATTATTATCTATTTTTTATTCTTATTTATTCGCTCATTTATTTATTTAATTGTGTGTGTGTGTGCGCGAGCCTATTAACTATATATTGTCAGTTTAAATAGCCCGCCTAGAATAGCTCTGCTGACTGCGGGCTACATAGGCCTCTTTTTCAGTTTGTAAAAATAAAGTTAATGTTGTTATTGTTGTTGTTAATAAAACGTAAAAAAATTTGAAGTCTGTGTTTACCAAGCTAGTGAAAACGCAGTACCTTGCTAACAAATTGAGGCGGACAAGATACCAAACTGTTAAAATCGTTACCGGTCCAAAAGATGAACCATAAAGACTTCAAGAGCCAGCTACTTTTCCGCTGCTCTCAATACTTACTGCGCTTAAATTATCTGAAAATATGTCCTTCTTATCACTTAGTTCAAAGCGACAATCTTCCGTTTGCACAGAGAATTAATAACTACCAGGTTGGTCATGTTGGGTAGCTTTAATCTAACATTTAGTCAGTTTCGCCACTTACAGATTTCTGGTTGTTTCATTTCAGACACTTGTAAAGTACAAGGTAGGACGTTTGTTTGAAGTGCCGCTTGTGTATCTGTGAAAAATGTGTAGCAGCGACCTTAGGATAAGTAGTGTGTTTAACCTTTACGACGATTCTTTGGCTCTTGAAATCTTATGTGGGATGACTGAAAAAAGTTTAAAAACACCTGGGACACAATGAAAGAATCTTTTTGTTTCTAACATGTTCTTCATGTTAGCAAACTTTGTAGCGTAAATCAACAAGTGTAAAAAGAACTGTGTGACTTTCGAAATAAAATGCATGTTGAATGCATAGTGATTATCAACCTGACACAGATGAACACAGATAACTATGAGAGACCGTAAAAAGGACCGTCCATGGTGAGAATGTCAAAATACCCAGAATCAATTCCTGATTTTCAGATAGTGATCTGTAACTGTACCTTCCCCCGTTTCGTAATGACAGTTTATTAATCACCATTGCAGTTAAAAAATCAATTACAGGGATAAAATAAAAGTTTCAAAAATTAACACTTCTTTAATAATACTATCATTGTATACAATGCTATAATATGAGGCAATTACATTAGACACTGTGTCCTTGATAAAAGGTAATAAATGGGCCGAAAGCTTCGTGCGGTACATGTTCCTGTTGTTACAATGTACATGCTCTAGTATTACATGCTCGCTGCATAGCCTAGTTGCGTCAGTATTGGGAGGGGGGATAAATATCGGAAACTTTACCTATTACCAAAATATGAAAAAAACAAAGACAAAAACAAAAAGACAGAAATGATAACAACAAAAACAAATTTTCTGTTCCTTTTAGGTGGATGCCCCAAACAGAAAATGGACATAGCTATCTTGAGTGATACATCAAAAAGCATGACAAAGTACCACCGCAAGAAACTTGAGCAACTCTTCAAAAAAACGGTGGACGAATGGGGCGTCTCTCCTAATGGAAATCACTACGGCATCATTACCTTTGACCGCTACACAAAAATCCACATTTACTTTAGCGACTCAAGGTACCACAATAAACAGAATCTGGGAAGCAAAGCGAATGGAATTTTCAATAAAGTTCCCGGCCAGAAAGATTGGGGAACTCGCTCGGACATTGCATTACAAAAAGCATTGGCTAAATTGTTTACCAAAGAAGGAGGAGACAGACCAGATGCCAAGAACTTGTTGCTTATGTTCACTGACGGGAAACCGTACATTGCCAAGAAAGACAGAAAGAAAAAACCCTTCCTTGGATTTGAAAAGACCACAAAGGCATTAGAAGTGAGTAAATTTCAATAAACAGAAACAGTTGACAGGAAAAGTTAAAACTAAACACAATTGCTCAAATAATCTGTGTATACCAGACAGAAATGGATTAGCAATTAATGACGTCACGTCTCATTTTTTATGGGATAAATTTTGAGACTCATTCAAAGACAAATTAACAATGATACGGGGTAACAGTATGGGTGGTAGACAGACTTTTAAAAAGTTATGCATAGCAAAACTGCATTAATTATTTTCTGCGAACAGAGGATTAATGCGAAGACTTTTTTTTGAAAAGGAAATGTTCAGTCGAAAACGGTGATGTGATAACAGCTTATTGAAAGCTAAAATAACTACTTGTAATTGTTGTGGGAACATGATATAGTTTTTATAGTCTCTGTGTAAAGTTTCGTCCACATGAAATGAAGTTGTAATTACCCTCACGTCCCAAGCAACGTTTCACAACAGGTCACCCGACAAAGCCTCATTGTGAGGCTTCAAAATTAATAGCAGCGTTTTTCTTGTTATTTGGAGTCCCCTTCACGCAACCAGACTGATGGATTGTTTTTAGCATAAAATTTTCCTGAAAAAGTATATATGCCACATGAATATATTGGTTAAAAATGTTGGGTGTGTAGCCAGGCATGTTAAAAAGAAGGTTAAAAAGGGAACACGTCGATGAATTCCACGCACATCTCAATTCCATCAACCCTCACATCAAATTTACAATCGAGATAGAATCTGAAGGTTCCATTGCCTTTCTCGACACTAAAACAACCAGACAAGAAGATGGCTCGATCACCGTATCTGTCTACAGGAAAGCGACTAACACCGACCGTTACCTTGATTTCAAATCACACCACCATACCCAACATAAACACTCGGTCGCACGCACGCACCCTTATGGATCGCGCAAAGAACATTCCTTCCACTGAGGAGGAAGTCACAAGGGAAACTAAACGAGTAGCGAGAGCCCTCGCCGCTAATAACTACCCTGTTAACTTCATTCACAGTGGCTGCCAACCGAATAGACAACAACAAATGAATGATACCGACCAGCGTGGATTTGTTATCCTGCCCTACGCCAAAGGTTTTTCCGAGAGAATCACAAAAGTTCTTCGAGATTTCAACATCAAGGTTGCCCATAAGCCTATCCGCACCATCTCCAACATACTCAAAAAGCCAAAAGACAAGATCGAGAAAGAGGCTTCCAGAGGAGTCGTATACAAGATCAAGTGTAAAGACTGTGATTCTGTTTACGTTGGTCAGACATCGCGCGCGCTGAAAACACGCGTGAAAGAACACACAAAGGCCATAGCAACATTGGATAAAAACTCTTTGTTAGCCAAACACCATGTGTTTCACGGTCACCAAATAGATTTGGAGAATGTTGAAATCATTGACAGGTCATCGGCGTGGCGACAAAGACTGATTCTTGAGGCTTGGCATTCCGTGCGCGATAAGAACTCCATAAATGAACATATAGCGCTTCCGAACATATACAATAACATTAAGAGTTTTTAGCCTTTTTAATCTTTTTTAGTCTTCACAATACCCTTACACCACTGTTACACTTTTAAATTCCGTCGAGGTGTGATTTATTTATTTATCACACATCGTTGTATATATTTCTAGCAGGACGCCGTTATATTTGCATTTTTATCTTTGCTGAAGAAGGCAACAGTAGTGGCCGAAACGTCCAATATATATATATTTTTTAGCCAGTGTCAACAACTTTTTAATTCTTTTTAATATATTGGTTGTTGTCTCTTTCCAGGACAAAGGTGTGAGTATCGTGATTATTGGAATCATAAAAAACTGGAAGAAAAAAGGATACATCAAGGAAAGCATGAGACGGATGGCCGGTGAAAAGGGAAAAGTACTCATGTACCAGGATTTTGATGAGCTATCCCGCAAATTTGACGAAGTTTTAGCTAAAGCTTGTCGTAAGTTAGTGTTCTTGTTTTTCTTGCCAGAGTTAGTTGGGACGGAATTTTCTCCACTTCTATGCATTAGCATGGAGCATATAAAATGTAGCTTTAAAACAATTAGATTTTACCACAAAGGACCCAGGTGCTGATGATAATGCAACTTTATTTACAGAAGGTGGGAACTATTGTTTCCCATTGCCTACTGGTTCACATGATGACCCTCTTTAATCATGATTTAAACAAACAAAAATTTGTCATTGTGTTTTTCTCCTTTCAAGAAACTCAGGAAAAATTGACAATAATGGAGAGAAAAACCCAGAACATGCTTAAGAAAGTTGGGCCTTAGTATGGATAAGCCAAATGAAAACTTGAGTATTCCTTCCCTAAAAACTGGAAGTAGCACTTCGGCTGTCGGTCCCAGGCTCCTAAGAGTAGGATCAAAATTCTACAAATAGCCTTTTTCTGAGTCCTTACCTTTCCCGAAGTTGTGGACCCACCACTGGGGAGAGTAGGGAAGTCCCTTTGTGTCTGTACAACTTTAGATCTTATAAAAGCCTCGACTGAGTGGCATAAACTAATTGTAGATATTGCAAGAACTTCGCGTCAGGATTATTTGACTGTGCAACCCAAGAGTAGGTTTTTAGTTATAACAATGGTTAGAACAATGACAGAAGAAACGCTGTATTGCACTTTTTTTGGGTAGTAGTTAAATAGGCATGCCACCAGCACGCGAGTTCTTCTGGGATATTATCACTAAGATACACATCACTAAGATACACACAGATTGGCATGACGTTGCCATGGTTTAGACTGCAAAGCTCGTTGGAAAAGACAGCATTATACAAATTTGGCGACGCTGGCGCTTGCTGCAGGCGCAGACGGGGGCGATAGTTGAAATTTCCGCATTATTACTATAATTACTGTTTAACATGAACCTAGTTTAATGGCCTTAGCTCCCACGAGTCTCCTGTAGCTCAGTGGTAGAGCATCCGAACTAGTAATCGGAAGGTCTTAGGTTCGACTCCTGATGGGAGCACTCGGATTTCTTTTTTCCGAGTATGCCTGCGTCACTTTCTTGAATAATCATTCTCAATAACTGTTTCCTATATATCAACCTGGCTCTCTACGACTATATGTCATCAACCAGGTTGTGCAGTACATGTGTATGAAACGCAACTTAATTATTGTCCAAAAACTCATAAATAATACAAAAGCCTATTAAACACGGAGAGATCCAATAAAAGGGAAGGACACGCCCCCTTTGAAGCGCTTTGTTGGCTTCCTAACGGATCAGTATAATGGTGGATGACGTCGGTAACGGTCGAGGAAAAAAGAGAGAAGAACTATCGTTTGTAAAATCGAAGAGGGAATTGATTTATCAATAAAAATAAGCTAAACGCTAATTATAAATCTTGTAAAACACCAGAAATTAGCGAGATTAACGATAATAACGGAAATAATCAAGTTTAGTTGCTGCAATCGAAAGATTATACGAAACTTACCTCGAAATTCGAAATCCTTCTACCAAATACACAGTACAAAGATCGAAAACATTATAAACTGAAGCCTGCGACGAACTGGACATCTGTATCCTTCCATCTGAACATGCCGATAACCAAAACGAGTCTGTGTTGTTAGCCAAAACTGGCGGGATTTTCAAAATTTGGCAGATGTTTTCCGCTAAACGGCTGCTCTAGTCGTCATGTTGGGTTCAAGTTCATTACCGCTTGTGTATCTATCGATCACGTACGTGAAAACTAACTCTACTAATCCGCTGGAAGTGGCAGTAATAAATTCTAAACTTCTATGCACAAGTCAAAAATAAAAACATCTAAACACATTTCGTATGTGATCATGCATATTTGCATAATTTGCTAATTCGAAAAATCACCAAAGATATAAACAAAACACGACCTGATGTTGCTCTCATGTATCTTATGGATGAAATGATAATGGCAATGGCTCTCACATCAGTATTAAAATTAGCCAGTACTAAATATATTCTAAGTTTATACAGTAAGCAATAGAGAGGCCGACTTCAAAAAGTTTATCAGCTCCGTCGTCTTGAGTGCGATCGCTCGCCGCTTGAGACACTTCACTTTTCTCCTCCGTGGCCCGCTCCGTTGTTTCTTCTAGGCTTTGCTTCCGCGACTTTGTGTCTTTACTTAGCTCTCCCCCACTAAACGACACAAAGGATCGAAGCGATTCCATCTCGAAAGCCGGTTTCAGAAGAACAACCTATTTTCGAGACTAATCATTTCGGAAATATCTCGAAAGGATAAGATTTTACCAGCCGATAAATTAATTTCCGATCTCAAAATAGACGGATAACTTAACTTTCTAAATTCTTCTCCTGTAGCCATAATTGTTGGATTGATTTTGAACAAAATAATTCGAACTAAAACTTACAGCTTTTCCGCCGACTCGTCTCGTCCTTTCGAATCGAAGTTGCGGGAACTTGAACGTGCTAAAATAAGACCTTTGGTAATCAACCAATCCGATACGCACGTTTGGGATTTTTGATTGACAGTCTGAACTGTTCAGCCTGGTCTTATAGGATCGCTCCGTGTTTAACATGTCAAATGGTCAATAAAAAATCACGTGCGGAGGTTTTAAAATCTAATAAAACCTCCTCTTTATTAGAATGTGATGTTTAATGTTTTTCTCGTATGCTAATTTCCAACGTTTACAAAAGAGTCATTGTTATGAACTCTCTTGACACACGCTTTTCCAGGAATGTTTTTGAAGTCGTTCAAAATTAAACTCGCAGCGCGTGTTTTATCGGGTCTAAAACTACGAGGCGCAGCCGAGCGGTTTAAATGCCGATAAAACACTGCTGCTCGTGTTTTAAACACTACTTGAACTCTGTTTACAGGACATAAACATTGGACTTCAATTGCAACACAGAAAAAACTACTCAACTCATTACCCTTCCCATTTAATCTTTTAAAATTAAAGTTAACCTAGTCTTTTTCTAAGTTATTTTAAGCTAAGTGGAATTAAATTACATATAAATTATTTTTAGGAAAAGACTTTTTTTCTTTGCATAGGTGCCTATAGAGAACGTTCCAAACAAGCGGGATATATTACTGTTTCCAAGAAGAGAAATTTGCTATTTTACTGTCTTAAAAATACGAATGGCTAGTTTTGACCTCATCTTGACTGTATCTGAGCTTCAGAAGAAGAGAAACACACACAAAGATAAATAAGTGGTAAATCGAACAGTTGCAAACTACTTGAATGAAACCTGAGGAATGGCGGTATGCAATTAGAAGCAACAAATAAGCTCAAATAAAATACAGTTTACGAAGCTGGAAAATAGCACAAAAGTTAAAAGTTAAAAGCCTTCCGTTTCTTCATGGTGATTGGATGCAATGCTTTTCTTTATAGCTGTGGACGGTAACTACACTGAGTGGAGCGCCTCTGAATGCAGTGTGACGTGCGGTGTAGGAACAAAGACACTTACAAGAACCTGTACCAATCCCCCGCCATCCAACGGTGGAAAGGATTGCAGTGACCTGGGACCTGCTCAAGAGATAGAGACTTGCCATGAGCAAGCATGCCGTAAGTTAGAATTCCATCTTTCTGCTATTGCCAATTTTTTTTTTGTTATTGAATGGCTCAACATTTATTTTTGCGGTTATTCGTGGTTGATGTCTTAAAGAAAAACGTAATGGTAATGGGAAACTACTGCTTACATTCACAGAATAACAAGAAGGCCGAGGAAACAAATTATGAACTATTACAGCGGTTTATAAAGCAAACAAAATTAATCTTTGATTGTTTTTACACTGAACTAATAGAAGTTCTTCCTGACCGTGGATGCTGGCTACATACAGAATGTTGAGATATTATAGTGAGTGTGATAACCGAAGCAATAAAAATCAATCTTTAATTGCCTTTTAAGCCGTGGATGGTGGCTACAGTAGCTGGACGATTTCTGAATGCAGTGTGACGTGTGGAGAAGGAGTAAAGACATACATAAGAACCTGTACCAACCCCCCGCCATCCAATGGTGGAAAAAATTGCAGTGACCTGGGACCTGCTCAAAAGACAGAGCCATGCGATGAACAAGCATGCCGTAAGTTAGAATTTTATCTTCTTTTGTTAAATTCTTTCTGCGTCACTTTGTTAATATTTTCTTCTGCTTCATGCTTATGATGAGCAAATCGTCAATGATAATGAGAAACAAACAGGTTAGAAAACTACTTGCGAGGAATGAAATTCACAATGGAAGACTTCAGAAGCAGGAGCATATATTTATGTAAATTTTACCTTTTGCACGACTTCACGTAATCATAAATATTCACACCACGTTAATACCAGTGAAACAAACCGGGACAAACAAAACAGAACTCCTGTTCGGAGAAAGCGAATAACGATTGAAACTTGACCAAGATTCAGCCTTCTTATCTAACACCGGTTTCGCTTCTTGAGCCTAAAACTTGCGTGAATATCGAAAAGAATTCTTACTCTAACAGCTTGTAGTTTAAAAGAAAAATATGTAGGGGTATTTTAAAGATATCTTGATTTATGCAAAGTAAGAACTTTTTCATTCATCTGCGCTTTATTTTAACTGTTTTCAAACAAAAATATCTTAAAATCGGAGACACCCATGGGGCTCAATATACATTTAGAATGTTTTGCTTTAAGGAAAGACCTTTTAACAGAAAAAACAAAGTGTCAAGTTTTATTTTGCCAGAAATATTGGTGAAAAATGCGGGATAAACAAAATCCGCCCGTAAAAATTGATTCATTATTTACTTGAAAACGCTCTTACAGATTTTTTTTCTAATTTCGCCTAAACGTTGTCTAGATCTAAAGTCGTATGGCTCCAGAGCTTTCGCTGTTTCGGCCCCAGAACTCTGGAACAAACTACCTATCGACATCCGTAATTGCGACAATTTAAATGTTTTTAAACGTAAACTTAAGACTCATCTTTTTTCGAATTATTTTAAACAAATATGATTTTTACTTTGTAAAGCGCTTAGAACAGAACTGGATAAGCGCTATATAAGTAGTTATTATTATTATTATTATTATTAGATTGAGTAGTTTAAATCCCAAAGTTTCGTCAGAAAGTGTCTGACTGGATTTCGAGATAATCGACAATGTCTTAAATGAGAGGCTTTGCCCTACCGTTGTTGTGGTAATAGTTGTTGCTTGAAAACCGATGGGAAAATTAACTTTGATCATACGTTGAAATGATGATGTAGTATGAAGGAGATCGAAGTTTTACTTCTATGCGAGATTATAATTTCAAAACTTCCACCCTAAGTCAAGAAAAACTGCTGCGAGCCTCCTTAAAGTGCCTATGAAGCGAAAATTGTTTTTGTGTAGTTATAAAATTTGCACTTTAACATATACGATTCCGAAGTTTTAGAGTACTGGGGTAAAACTTGTAGATTTTACAAACGCTCAAAGTTGGGCTATTTTGCTTTCAAAAATGGTCAGAGGACTGGGTCGAGTTTTATGCTGAATTCCAGGTTATGACGTCACGTTGGTGCCAAAAGTTTGTTTACTTTCATTCCATTCTTGCCGCCAAAAAGGATTGTAGAAAGAGAAAAGCATGTCTAGCGATTCTGTGAACGATCGATTCTGGCAACTCTCTTTGTTACGGACGCCAACAACGCAATATCGCCCTCGCTGTCGCTTATCTTTCTTCTCTTCCGCCATGATAACTTGCAATTCTTGGCACCAACGTGAAGTCAGCGGTTATTGCCACCTGGCATTTCGGCCGCGCGATTCGAATACCATTTTTGAAGGCAAAATAGCCCAACTTTGAGCGCTCACAAAATCGGCAATTTTTACCCCAGCAATCTCAAACTTTGAAATCCCGTGTTTGAAAGGGTAAATTTTATAACTACCTAAAGACCAATTTCGCTTTATAGGCACTTTAAGTCCGGTCACTTGACCAGATTTTCAAATAGCAGTTAGATTTGCAATGACAACGCATCACTCTTGTTGTAATCGCGAAGCGAGAAGTTTGAAAGAAAAAGGTTTTCAAGAATTAGTAATAAACACAAATTGTAATTATTTCCACCGTTTTGAATGCAGTCACAGCGAACTGATGTTCATTGTATTTCAGTTGACTACGATTTACGATTTACCGCTCACTGACACAAGCTACAAATCTAGTGCAAATATAATCTGGAATCCTTCAGATCCCCGGCTCATCTTAAAATAAAGTAGCGCCTTCACGCATAGGAACAAAATACCTAGTTTAATGGCCTTGCTCCCACGAGTCTCTCGCAGCCCACTGGTAGAGTATCCGGATTAGTAATCGGAAGGTGAAACCAAGAAACCAAGAAATGAGATAACTATCCCTTTAAAATTTCTCCACGAAGCAACATTACCAATTTGATTGTAACAGAAACGCTAGCAGAGTTTTATTAAGGCTGTCATGTAACGAGATAACACATTGAAGCGAATTTACTGTGCACCATCATGTTTTTTTTTAGCTAATAAACGAACCGGTGAGTGGCTAAAAAAAGACATGGTGGACAGCGAATTCGTTTCAATGTCATGGACTAGTCTCGTTACCTGACAGCTTTAATGAAACTCTTCCAGCGTTTTAATTACAATCAAATTGGTAAGAAGTGTTTAATCTTGCTTCGTGGAGAAATTTCAAAGCGATAGTAATCTCATTTCCTGGTTTGTTGGTAACATTCGTTGAAGACAAGTTTGGCAAGAGAAGTTAATGGAAGAGTTATCAGCGAAATCTATTTTTTAAGAAAAAAATTGAATATGAAGTTCTTAGGGATAATCGCTCTTAACAATTGTGAATTATTAGAGCGCCAGTTTTTTAAAAGTAAATAATATCGATATTTGATTCTTTTTTCCAGCCGTGGATGGTGGATACAGTAACTGGACGATTTCTGAATGTAGTGCGACGTGTGGTGGAGGAGTTAAGACATACACAAGAACCTGTACCAGCCCCCCGCCATCCTTCGGTGGAAAGGATTGCAGTGACCTGGGACCCTATCAAAAGAGAGAGCCATGCAATGAAGAAGCATGCCGTAAGTTAGAATTTTATCTTCTTTTTTTGTTAAATTCTTTTTTCGTCGCTTTGATAATAATGTTTTCTTCTGCTTCATGCTTATGATGAGCAAATCGCAGATTTTAGAGGTTCGGATTTTAATTATATTTAGGGAATTTTAAAATAGGATTAAGGGTTTGAGGATTTTACTGTTTATATCTTTTTTTATGTATTTTTTATTCTCATAACTTTGCACGACCCCACAAGCTGCAGAGCTTTAATTTTAATCGTGCTAAAATAAAGGCTGTCTGTCTGTCTGTCTGTCTGTCTATGATAATGAGAAACAAACAGGTTAGAAAACTACTTGCGAGGAATAGCATGAAGTTAACAAATAAAATCAATAAATAAAATTAATTAACATGGAGTTAACAAATAAAATGAAGATCTGCGAAATATCACAATTTTAGTTGTTTAAAAATGTTATAATATGATAATATTAGCAATTAAAATACATATTTGTTTTTTTTCCCAGCCGTGGATGGAGGCTACAGTAACTGGACGATTTCTGAATGCAGCGCAACGTGTGGTGGAGGAGTACAGATATACACAAGAATCTGTAGCAACCCCCCGCCATCCAACGGTGGAAAGGATTGCAGTAACCGAGGACCTTCTTTTAAGAGAGAGCCCTGCAATGAACAAGCATGCCGTAAGTTAGAATTGTATCTAGCTTCTTTTGTTAAAGGACCATAGTCAGCCTCCGCCATTTTCGATGCCATCGAAATTATTATATTGCATGGTGAATCGAAATATTATGGCTTAACTGTAAGTTGTGTTCCTGAAGATATGTTTCATTATTTTTTAGTAGTTTCGCATTGATTTCGTTCAATTCGACACGCTCCGAATAAACTATAATAGCCAAACTCTCGCATATAAATAAAAACAAAGGTGTGGCTGACTAGGGCCCTTTAAATGCTTTTTGCGTCACATTATTCAATACACGCGGCAGCTGAATAAATCTAAATTTCTTCCAAAATTCGCCCGCGCAAGACCCTGAGAAAATGGAAATTGTGGCATGGTAACCTGGATTGATTAAGGTCGGTTTATTTCCTAAGTGTGCGTACATCGAGTTATGATACACGCTGGAAATTTAGAGAGCAAGAAAAAAGCCTATTAGTTTCTCGAGGCGCAACCGAGAAAAAAATCCAGCTTCCTAAGAAGCCTAAGAAACCATTGAAAAGATTTTAGGATTTCACTTAACGTTCAATCACGTCCTTTGGAAAAAAGCTCAATTTGAAAGAAAGTTTGAAATCTATTTGCGAGAAGTTGCATTTTTGGAATCGGCGGAATCTAACAATACTGGAACAAATTCAAATTTTCAAAACAGTCACTATCCCAGTCTTTATGTACAGTGCTGATTTAGTAGACATGCACAAAGACAATTAAAGAAGCAAATATTTGGAAAGAAAAGGAGAAATTACAACGCTTTTTTTCTCTTATAAGTAATATTAAAAAAACGGAGACTTAAGAGCACCACACTTAGAAACAGTTATCAAAAAACACAGCAAATCATGGGCAAATCTTGAATTTTAAATATTTGGTAATGTACCCCATCGCTAAGTTACCATGATAGCACATGAGTTGCTAGAGGCGTAGCCGAGAGCAACTCTAGCTTCTTGAGTGCTCTCCAAACTTACAAAGTGCTTCATATCTCGATGAACGCACAGCTGACGCATGAATCAATTGTTTTTATAACATTTTCAACACGGTAGTGTATAAACCCGTTGATTCTCGGTTGACCAGAGGTTTTCCAAGAGTTCACCCAATGTGTAAACATAGTTAGTCTCCTCTACTAACTATGGTCCAAAGTGGTAATAAACAATCCCATGTTCAGTAAAAAATACACAACTTAAAGGTTAAAAGAGCAACACCCCTTTGATCTAAAGTAGTTGAAGTTTCTAATTTTTGAATAAAATACACTGATTGCTGTCTAAAAGTTTTCGTACTTGAAAATTTGATCCTCGTGTTATGCATGGAGGTCCTTCCGCTCGCGAGGATATGTGTTTGTTTACGCAAGATTTACGCAGTTGTCACGTTTCATCAATGAGAATAAAAAGAAAATAGACAACTGAAGCTTTCCTAAATGAAAAATTTATTCAGATAAGTTTTCGTTTCAAGAAGCAAAGACGTACAATTTTTAATCCGAGACGATAAACGCGAGAGCATTTGAAGGAACTGCAAGTTCATTTTGAAGTGAATTTATCGAACCGTGCGGACCACGGTTTTCAAAAATTTCGCAAAAACCTGTTAGGAATACGAAGAAAAGTATTTAAGTACAAATTCGCAATCAAACCTGTAATTTCTTGTGAATTGGATTCCCACAAGTACTCGAACATTACCAAGAAAGTCCGTGGCTTAAATAATGATCTGAGATGTCCGCTTGCTCGTCGACTTGATAAAAAGACAATTTGTCCTTGAAGTACAATTTCTTCGCCGTTAATTACCGGATTTCCGCTGTCGAGTATTCCTTAACAGTTTTCCTTTCAGTGTATAGTTTCGAAAAGGTGTGTTTTGCGAGACACGATGACACGGGCCTTGCGGGCCTCTTTTTCCCTTTTCTTTAGTTTTGTTTTTTCGGGAGTTAAAAACTCCAATACCAAAGAAAAAGTAGGCAGATCTTCTCCATCATCTGGTTCGCTTGTTGCCATCTGTAGTTAAACTTTTTGCTCAAGTTTTCCCCCGTTTTTGAATGTAAAATGCCGAATTCACTCACAGAGAAATTTTTCTTCTCGAGGCATTTGTTTGTTGACGTCATCAGCGTACATAATGGGAATACAAAGCACGCGCGCACAATTGAATTTGATTACAAGAGTTTACTAGCTATGTTATAGCGGAGCTCCGCGCGCCGGAGGCGCGCGCACGGAGCCCCATAGCTAAGAGATTTTGGTAAACCCATCAGTGCGAGAAATTTTGGTTTTGTTATGACGTCACACGCGTCCGACCGACCGCCCGTACGTACGCAATCCCACAATGCAAACGCGCCCGTGTTTGTTTGGCGGGAAGTTGCATGGCGAGATGCGTTTACAACAGAAATGCTAAAGAACACAAAATACAAAGTCAATTTATATTTTTTCGTTAAATATGTTGACAAACGTGGAAAGAAGAGAGAGAGAGAGAGAGAGAGAGAGAGAGAGAGAGAGAGAGAGAGAGAGAGAGAGAGAGAGAGAGAGAGAGAGAGAGAGAGAGAGAGAGAGAGAGAGAGAGAGAGAGAGAGAGAGAGAGAGAGAGAGAGAAAGAAAACAGAAAAGCGGGGACGATTAAGCAAAGTTCAACGTGAAAGAGAGCGATAAATAGCAAGTTAGAGCAGACCGGCCGGAAAAGTAAGTGTAAAGAAGCCTCACATTTGTCTATATCGCCCATTCGTGATCAGTTATGGCAACTTTCAGAACTCTAAAATAGTTTTACATATACAGTTTAATCGCTTTCGATATTACCTATATTCGAGAAGAAGTTAATTATTGAAAAATGGTTCGTGGCCTCGTTTTTTCATTCGCACCGCATGGCCCTTATGTGATTGTAAACACACACAAGTTCCAAAGCTCTGAAATAATTCAACCAAACACCAAAGAGTATTTTTCTGTATTCACCTTTTCTTAACGTTTATTTAGAGACTAGAATTATTAAAAATTAGGAGCAGGATTGACACAGTTTTGAATTTCCAAACATTTTCCCTGTGAGCTATTTTAAAACTATAAACTTGCTCTCGCAAAAAATACCATGTTTACGTGATTCCGACGGCCGTTTAAACAGATCATTTGTAAACGAAAATATTTTCTTCTAGGCAAAAATCCATGATTTATTATGCTACGTGTTTAAAGCTTTACACAGGTACTTTAATCGTTTATTAAATTCTCGATACCATCGATATTCGTGTAAAAATTAATTCTTGAACATTGTGTTTCGTGGCCGTCACGGTTTTTATTTTCATTCGCACCGCCAGCTCTCATGTGTTTGTAAACTCACATAAGCTTTTAAAAAAAGCTCTGAAATAATTGTACCAAAAGCCAAAGACTATTTCCCGTATTCTCCATTTGTTAATTTATTTAGAGACTAGAACTATTACTATAGGAGCAGAATTGACACAGTTTTGATTTCCAAACATTTTCCCCTGGGAGCTATCTTGCTCTCGCAGAAATATAATGTTTACGTGATTCGACGACCGTTTATAGCTCATTTGTAAACGAAAATGCTTTCTTCCAGGGAACAATCGATAACTTTTCTTTATGTTACGTGTTTAAAGCCTTAACGACAGATGCTTCAATCGTTTATTAAATTTTTGATACCATCGATATTGGTGTAGAAATTCATTTTTGAAAAACATTTTTTTCGTGTCCGTGCTTTTTTCATTCGCACGACGCGGCTCTCGTGTGTTTGTAAACACACACAAGTTTAAAAGCTCTGATATAATTTTACCAAAAGCCAAAGACTTTTTTCCAGTATTCTCCATTTTTTAACGTTTATTTAGAGACTAGAACTTTTACTATAGGAGAAGAATTGACCCAAATTTGAATTTCCAAACATTTTTCCCCGGGAGCTATCTTGCTCTCGCAGAAAATATCATGCAGTACGTGATTCGACGGCCGTTAACAAATCATTTGTAAACGAAATTGCTTTCTTCCAGGCAACAATCGCTAATTTTCTTTATTTTACGTGTTTAAAGATTTACCGACAGATGATTCAATCGCTTATTAAATTCTCGATATCATCGATATTGGTGTAGACACAGGTCACCAAAGCGTATGTGACACAGGTTACCGTGCAAGCGTGATTTAAGAGTTTGTATGGAGTTAAAATTAAATCAAAATTTAGAAAACAATTTTCCCTAAAAAACCCACAAAAAATATGCTGAGGTCTGAAAAAGCTTACCCGATGTGTTTTGCTGTGTTTTCAATTCTCTTCAGTGCTTCCAAACGCTGTTTTGAGCGGTTTATCTCTCAGCAGCTGGTCCACGTGCATCAATGTATTATGTTAATGGAAGGTAGGAAACTGCAAGTCGAATTTCAATGAAATTTGGCCCGTCATTTAAGGAGAGCACTTCCAAAACCTCGCTAAAATTTGCTTGAAACTTAAGCTCTCGCTTACGTGCCTCACCATATGGCAAGAAGGATGATGTGCGGTCCCTCCTGGGTAGCACATTTACGGAGGAGTTTATTTATTGAGACACAGGTTTTCGTTGAAAACAAAGTTCATTTCAAATCGGGTGCCATTTTTGCCGCCGACCGAGCCGTGTCGCTGGAATGTTGGAACAAACTCACGGTCAAACCTAGGCACGAGTACTAAAATGTGCCCAGCCGGGGAAATCCACGGGAAGCCTTTGGCACCTAACAAACCACACACACCCCCTCCCGGCTAAGTGCAGTTCTGTACCAGCCAGCCGACCTTGTTGTGGCCTTTTTCAGTAACGCGTAAAACATTATTTTGTTCATTAGTTAGCCTGCAAGATGGTATAATTAAGCTAGGTTCGCATTAACGTGACAAGAGAATATAAATAAATATACAACTTATACCGAATTACCTCGACATATTTGCTGATCCACGAAAGTGACTACATCTCGCAGCCGATGTAACTTCGTACCAAAATTTGATTGTATTGACTGTGACCTACCGAAAACGACTAAACACTCATCGCCAGATCTTGTCAAACGACTTAGATTATTTTTTCTTCCTGCCCTCCTGCTCGCAAGGAATAAACCGGTAATGAGTCAGAGAACTTCGAAATACAAAAGATTTAATGAGCAAAACATTGACCTTACACGTTTTTTAAAAAATGTTGCCGTTCTCGGCAAAACAACAACTTTTCGAAATTCAAGGATTTTTGGAGAGCGTGTAAACAAAGTACAAATTTTCAGTTTCTTTCAGTCAGCCTTTATTCAATAAAAGCCAACTCGAAAGTTAACGAGTTGGAAAATTGCGAAGTCAATTCATAATGAAAACAAAATTAATAATACAAAAGTCAATTCATATTCTCAAGAGACGTTTCTTGCTGTCACACCAAGCACGGCTGGCTGGTACAGAACTGCACTTAGCCGGGAGGGGGTGTGTGTGGTTTGTTAGGTGCCAAAGGGTTCCCGTGGATTTCCCCGGCTGGGCACATTTTAGTACTCGTGCCTAGGTTTGACCGTGAGTTTGTTCCAACATTCCAGCGACACGGCTCGGTCGGCGGCAAAAATGGAACCGGTTTGAAATGAACTTTGTTTTCAACGAAAGCCTGTGTCTCAATAAATAAACTCCTCCGTAAATGAGCTACCCAGGAGGGACCGCACATCATCCTTCTTGCCATATGGTGAGGCAGGTAAGCGAGAGCTTAAGTTTCAAGCAAATTTTAGCGAGGTTTTGGAAGTGCTCTCCTTAAATGACGGGCCAAATTTCATTGAAATTCGACTTGTAGTTTCCTACCTTCCATTAACATAATACAGTGATGCACGTGGACCAGCTGCTGAGAGATAAAGCGCTCAAAACAGGGTTTGGAAGCAGTGAAGAGAATTGAAAACACAGCAAAACACATCGGGTAAGCTTTTTCAGACCTCAGCATATTTTTTGTGAGATTTTTAGGGAAAATTGTTGTCTAAATTTTGATTTAATTTTAACTCCATACAAACTCTTAAATCACGCTTGCATGGTAACCCGTGTCACATACGCTTTGGTGACCTGTGGTGTAGAAATTAATTTTTGAAGAATATTTTTTCGTGGCCTTGTTTTTTTCATTCCCACCACAGCTCTCGTGTGTTTGTAAACCCACACAAGTTTAAAAGCTCCAAAATAATTCTACCAAACACCAAAGACTTGTTTTCCAATATTCTCGATTTGTTAACATTTATATAGAGACTGGAATTATTACTATAGGAGCAAAATTGACACAGTTTTGAATTTCCAAACATTTTTCCCCGGGTCGCTCAGTTGCTCTTACACCAAAAATATCATCATGACGTGTAATTTGAGGGCCGCTTACAAATCATTTGTAAACAAAAATGCTTTCTTCCAGGCAACAATCGGTATTTTTTCTTTATGTTACGTGTTTCAAGCTTTAGACAGATACGTAACCTTTTCGATACCACTAATATTCGCAGAAGAATTACTTTTTGAACATTTTGTTTTGGAGCCGTGTACATGCAATGCATTTGCGCCGCTCTGCTTCCATGCGCTTGGACTGTATAGACACGCACAAGTTTTAAACGCTCTGATATTTCGAGTCACAACCAAGCGTTAAGGTGTTTAAAACATTTTTGTAAGGGCCAGAATTATTTTAGTAGGAGGAATATTGACTGAATTATGATTTTTTAAACATTTTAATCCGAGCGCCAATTAAGTGTGGGAACCCTGTTAAGCAACGACGACGGCAGCAACAACAATTAAACAAAACCAATCGCTCCACATATTAAATTTTGGTACATTTCTTAGCCGTCATCCTCAAAACAACAACGTGAAATGATCTAATTTAAGGGAATTGTGGAGAACATGAGCAAACGACGGTGAATTTTTCTTTCTCTGTTAACTTGAACCCAACCTACCAATTTAGGCAACTTGCTAGCCGTTTGCTAGTCTAATGCGTTTCTGAGCAACAATCAATATTTTTTTCCCTTATTTTACGTGTTTCAAGCTTTACAAATATACTTCAATCGTTTCGATAGGACAAATATTCGTGGAGAAACTAATTTTTGAACATTTTGTTTTGGGGCAATCTCGTTCGCACCGCACGGTTCTCCGATCAAGAAGAGTGATTTCCCCCTATTCTCCTTTTCTTGGCGTTTATTTAGATTTCGGTAGGAGCAATATTGACTGAGTTGTAAATTTTACGCATGTAATGAAGAAAGAATATAAGTTTGATACAGGAGTAAACTAACAACGATAAAACTTAATGTCAGGCATCAAATTATTGTTCACCTGCGCTATGAAGCTTCTTACCGCTTGAAAATCAGCGAAAATAGATCGTTAAAAAACAGCAAACGATGGATCTAAAGAAGGAACTTACCGAGTAATTTCTTCCACTGAATTTGACCTGCTCCTTCCTCCCATCAAAAGGACACTGTTATACTCGGTTATCATTCGTTGTAAGAAGAAGTAGTGAGGTGAAAGCACTTGGTCGCCATGACTGATTTAAGTTTCTCAGCTAAACAAAAGTCAATCCGATCCCAGTTTTTAGCTTTGACACAAATAATCTTTTGCTGTTTCTTGGCACGAAAACTTAACGTTTAGGAATTTTCTTTCTAGCTGCAGCACTTGATTTCCATGTATTTGTGGTACAAACAACCCGGCTTAAACAGTCGAACTCCAAAGAACTTATAAGAACTCGTTATTTTTGGACACAAAATGACGAAACCAACTTGTAGAACTGGCGTGCTTAGCCAATCTGGAGCGAGTATTTTCGCCGCTCGACCTCGGGGAAAGGAAAATGAAGAAAAATTGCCTTCTATTACAACAAATCGGCATTCAAAAAAAATTTGCCCTCTGTTATCAACATTGTTGGTGTTATTGTTGATGGGCAGTTTGCTGCATTTGCACTAAAAAAATGTATAACTGGCAGAAAGGATGGAAACTGGTAAGGTTATTACGCTCCGAGCGTATGGCATACGCTAAGGAGATAATTCTATAAATGCTATGAAAAAGATTGGAGCTCCGCTTTTAGGCTTGGCTAAATATATATATTAAACTGTTTTTGCAACAATTTTCTTTTGTTTGCGCGAGTTTTTTTTTAGAGAACATAACATTTTAACATACAAGCTTTTTGGTTTCCCTGCAGCCCCACCCTGTACTGAAGGGCTTGACATTGGTATTGTCCTAGACAAATCCAGGAGCGTTACAATGAGAAATCTAAAAATTGTAATGCATTTCCTGAAAGACTTGATTAAGGAATTCCATCCAGCGCCAGACGGAGATCACTTTGGATTCATTACATTTAACAAGAAGGCCAACCTGGTGTTCAACTTTGCCGACTCAGAATACCATGATAAGGATGCGCTCCTAACCAAAATAGACGATGAACCAAGAAAGCTGGAATATAAAACTCGCACTGACCTGGCCTTGAAAATGGCGAGAGACGAACTGTTTACCGAAACAGGTGGAGATAGACCAGACAAACCCAATGTAATGCTAGTGATAACTGATGGAAAACCAACTCACCCGAAAAAGGACTTTGATTTCAAGGCCTTTGCTGATGAAATTGCTAAAGACTTCAAAGTGAGTATCCTGATGCTTTTTTTTTTATGTTTTGATTTTGCGTAAACGTTGCATGTACATAGATGGCTCCAAAAACGACAAACGCGAAACATATCATCGGAAGTTTAATCGATCAAACGATGCTTATCAGCAATAACAAAAACTGTGCAGCGAATTATCGATTCTTTACGTCATCCATTTTTATCGATATTTATCGACTAAGTTGCATCAATCTGTTGAACAATTTCGCTCACCGACGCGCCAACAGTCAGAAAACACACCAAAACGAATCCAGCACTCGATACACGTAGCTTTTATTCAAAGGCAGAGAGAGAGAATGAACAATACGCATTGGCTTATATAACGTGGCAGAACTTTCTAGAATCACAACCTGCCAAAAACTGGTTTAACCGGTAGTTATCCCGCCTTAAGGACATCACAGTTCTCTCAAAATAGCTTCTGGAAACTTCTGGAAACCTACACAGTTCATGAATGCGTAAATAGTCTCTAAACAGTCTCTAAATCCATTGAGGACATTTCGCTAAGAATGTACATGTATTTTCAAACACAATCTCCGATCATGACACATGGCGAGGTGACGTCAGTGTCAACTGTGATATCCGATGTAGTTGTAAAAAGGGTAACCATTAGTCCTTTTTCTGTTAGGGGACGTTGTAGCACGGCGTTTTAAATATATTGTATAGCTTTTTTATTTTGCTTGTGATATCTTGCCTCATTTTTGAATGACAGCGATAAGCTCGTTGTTTCTGTAGAACATGGCAAGTCGGAGTTTAGCTTCATGCTTCATGCGATAAGATAGAAAAAAGTTACAACCGTTCTCAGTTATTGAAATAAAATAATTTTATAACCCAAACCCGATGATAAGCGATCTCATTGGATAACAGTTAATCGATTGATATTTAGAATTTATGGTCAATCGAATTATCAGAAAACATAGGTTGTTGTTTTCCAATATTAATCGATTAGTTGTTATAGCTGATATAGAGTGCCATCGATTATCGATTTTATCGTTTTAACACGCATTAAAAACACCGCCCGTTCAGATTATTGTGCCTTCAATAATACTATTTTATCTTTTCATAGAAAATAAACGTTTACACAGTAGCTGTTGGGATTGGTCCTGGAGTGGACCAGGAAACTCTTCAGTTGATAGCAGGAGATGGTAATCCCACAGTTCACGTCGAGAGCTTTGACAAACTGGACGAGCTGCTTGACAAAATCAAAACGTCTTCTTGCTCTGGTAAGTTATCATTGTGGTCAACAAGTGACATAAACAAGATCTTTGCCAATTTACTAAGATTTTAAGAGGACCTTATGTCTTGATGTTAACTATTTCTGAACGCGGACTTTGATTGGATGAACACCATGTTTCCCTTATTTTATAAAGAGGCGGTAAAGGTTTCTAAGATTAAAAAAAAAGCAAATAAAAAAATATGTTTTCGTTTTTCTAAAGAATTAGTAGAAAGACTCGTAAGAATTTGTGAACTCAGCTCAGCAGTGGAAAAACAAGCCTCACAACAGTTGTCGTTCTTTCAAATGTTTGCTGGAAACGAATATTTGGCTTTATCAACTCATCAGCTCAGTTGATAAGGTAATTTGGCCACCGTAAAGAGATTTTAAAAGAGCTTCGAATCCACAATTCCTTGATCAGCCTTCTAATGAAGAGCTAACGCTCGAAACATCAGAACTCGGATCTCTTTACAGTGGCCCAATTACCTTATTAACTCAGTTGATAAAACCAAATAATCGTTTCCGCTACCCCAAAGACGCAGCATCACAGTTTCTTTTAGAAAACAATCCCCTTATTCTACTGATAACAACGATGAACACTTTTGAACCAATCACAAGTCCGTGTTTAATATGGCCTGGCTGTGCTTTAAGCTGCCGTCTTAATTGCGATCAAAAGGCTCATACAAGACGAAAACAACACGGAAAGGAGTCTTTCAATCGAATATATTGGCCTACAGTGGAATTCTTGAAATCATGTCCTTTTCTCAATAGGATAATTTAGATGTGATTGTCAAGTGAATTGTTCCGATTAATTCAAAGAGGAGCTTAGTCCAGCGACAATTCATGTTAGTTCTGAAAAACCTTTAATTGACGAATGGGCTTTTATTTGGTTAATTTGCAGAGTAACGAAGCATAAAGCGTCTCAATTCCAGGGACGTGCATTATGACGTCAGAGCAAGACAAGGGATCGAATGTGTAACAGAGCTTTAGACTTAAGCTCCATTCACACCAACAAAACATGTTTAATTAAACCAGGTTTAACAAAATGAAAATTGGTAACAGAAAGCTGAACCGTTGGCTTTGACATAGGATACAAGTAAACTTTAACTTAAAGTTTTCATTTGTGCTAAATCTGTATTCAACAAAAATCCGAAAGCAGATTTGATGAAGGAAACAATTTTAAACTGTGTTTGACTAAACAGCTTTTAAACGTGTTAAAGCCTTGGTGTGAATGCGGTATTAGATTAGTTGCATGTTTGGAGTGGTTGATTTGCCATTGATGTAGTATAGAGCTGATAACAGCACGAATAGTTTAAATTGGCGCCTTTTCACTACCCATGATTTTTGTTCTAGGATTATTAGCGCCACTTGTTTCAGGGCTGGCTTTTATTGATGTTCGATGAATTTTTGTAATGTAATGCTCACCCAAAATCTTTTTTCGTGTTTTTTTGTTATTTTCGCAAATAGTGTAACATTTAAGAAAGTTAATCCCCGAGAGCCCAGGAACCTTTTCTGGGAATGAGAGAATTTTCCTCAATTTACTGATCGACACAGTTGATAAGATAATTTGGCCGTCCTTCGTCAGAGCGAATCAAGGAATTGTTTGTATGCGGTTAATATGGTGGGAGCATGGTAATGTGGAAAACAAAAATAAATTAGTCAAATGAAAAAGGGGTCGTTGATTCCGTGGGGATTAAGAGTGCTGATTTGGAAAATAAATTTTTGATCTGAGTTTTTACGGCTGCCTGTGTTACAACGATGAAGAGAAATGCCACAGACTGCCATGTGTTTGTAAGAATGGTTAAGCAGGTTTAAGTGTTGAGCGACTGGTTTGGATGTCTCATTGAGGCGCCAGGGGTACAATTTGAACGTAAAAATTCAGGCCAACTTGCTTATTTTTAAATTGCTGAATTTCTTATCTATCTTTTCTAGTTTGCTAACCATGGAGAAATCACACAAGGACGGTTTGTTTCAAAATCATTGAACCAGACCAGCAGAACTGACAGACCACTCGTGAATACATCTTATCAATCCCTTAACCACCTTTTTAAACGGTTCACTGAACCCTTTGTGAATTCAAGCCGCTTGTTTACAAAAGAGAACGGTATTTCCAATTGCCCTCACGCATCTAAAACTGTATTTACTCCACCTAGTGTGATTTCGGTGCACTTTATACAATTACATTCAGAGCACGTACCGATGCGAATCTTTTCCCTCTTTGGAAGAACGAATAATAAAATCAAAATTTACTGCCTATAAAGAAGTTAACATGCCAATAACTTGAAAAAACTATTCGTAATGCTTAACAAACATACATTGAACCATTTCCACTAATTACGAATGTTTTTGCGTAATTGAACCATGGCCAACTAAATGAAAGTATTTGATTATTGTTCAAGAAAGTTCCATTCACGATAAGGCGCCAGTTTGTTTATACCATGGTTTGTATTCTAAGATATTTGCGTTGAAACAAAAGCAGCTAACAGTTAAATTCCTGCAAAGCAGTGGCTAATTCTCCAGCTGGCTCTCACGTTCAAAACGTCAATCTTTAACGCAATTGAACCGTGGCCATCCTCAGCAATGATTAGCCAAAAAAAGGTTTCCAATGAGAAATCCCTGAACTGCAAAACAACTTGCCTACTCGAGTACCAAATAACTTATATAGTAAGCTTTGACAGATTTAAATCTGATCCACAAGTTCTTTTCTTTTAATAGCACTGATCCATTCAAACGAACAATTCACATAATGCCAAAGAAGTGGGAAAACTACACGTTGGATTTGTGAGCTCATTGCTTTCTATTGCGGCCCATGCACACGCGATGATTTTTCGGAGCGATTTCCTTAAAAATGGTACCGACAAGAGGCTGAAAATCGGCGCCACTAAAATCCATACTTTTCTGTGCAGGTTTTCAACGTTAAATTGACGATCATGCATTCAGTGGAGTGGATATGAGGATGTTTTCAACTAAGAAGGATGTAATTGAGCGCGAAATAATAAAATTGGTAGTCACCTCAACTGTATATACCTATGCATCGGCTTGCTTGTGAAGGATCCGACAGACTTTTTCCTTAATAAAATTTGGTTGGTTAAATACGAGTCTTGTATGATATCTTATTTTGCGAACCGGTTGTTGTCCTTTTCTTGGGTTTTTATTAAATGACTTGATTAAATTTTAAAGATGTTGTTGTAATTCGTCTTTAAATTCCTCTTCAACATTAACTACCCATAAAAAGGTAACATGCCAATAACTCCATCAAAATGTAAGGTATTGTGCATTTCAAATAAGAGATCTCCACCTGTAAAGAAATTCACGGAGTTGAAATTTGCGGAGTTGAACTGGAGCAAGTTGAGGACATTAACTATCAAGGAATAACGTTAACAATTAAGCTGAAATGGGATCAAGACGTATCCACAGTCTCCAACAAAGCATCTAAAGGCATTGGCATTGTCCGGCGAAACTTATATAACTGTCCCAGATCGATAAGGGAAACGGCGTACAAGACCTTAGTCCAAAAGCTGGAGAGAGTTTAGTCAAAGGTAGCACGATTCTGCGCAGGCGACTACAGCCCATATGCAAGCGTGACAGAAATGCTGCAGGAACTTAATTAAAAAAACCCTAGCCACTAGAAGGAAAACCGCCAGTCTATCTTTTATGTATAAAGTCTCCCACAACCTGACAGATTTTTCAGAAGCTGCCCACCTGAAACAAAACAGTGAAAGAAGAAACCAAGGGAGCCCCTCTTTTAAGATTGTAGTTCCGAGGGCAAAGAAAGTTGTTTTCAAGTACTCCTTCTTACTGCGAACAATCAGGGAATGGAACTCCCTCCCCGAAGATATTGTAAATTCAACGTCCGTAGATAGTTTTAGATCTAAGTTGATCTGATCGATAGCTTTTAATATTCTGACGTATTAGTTTTATTCAGTTTTCATATTATTGCATGCTTTTAAGCTCTTGGATTTTTAACATTATTATTATTATTATTATTTTTTTAGTAGTTGGTGAGATATCTTGCGCTTTTACCAACTTAGTTGATTGGAGATGTAGATGAATTATGCGTAATACTTAACAAATATTCATTGACCATTTTCAACTACTTAACGAATGTTTTCACCTAATTGAACCATGGCCAACTCAATGACAGTATTTAATCATTGTTTAAGGGAACTCCATTTGCAAGAAGGCACCAATTTGTTTATACGATGGTTTGTATTCGGCTGAGGTCTTTGTGTGGAAACAAAACCAGCTTTCAATTAAATTCCTCCAAAGCAGTGGCTAATTCAGGTGCAGATCAACCCCTTAACAAATTAGTGATACCTCTCTGCTACGCAGTTTGCTGGTAAACTTCGTAGAGACTGTTTTTGCTGTCAGGTTTTCCTATCCGCTACAAGTGTCCTCTGACCATTTCAGTAAACTGATTTGCCATTTAGATCTTTATCACCAAGGAAGGTGAGTTCTTAGTTCAATATTGTAACTCTCACGCATTTAATTTTAATTCTTGCATAGGTTGCTCGAGGATTATTACGTATATAGCGCCGTTTTCAGAAGCTTTTTGAGAAATCCTGTTGCGAACTGATTCATACTGACACTCTTGCCGCCGTGAAACAGCAAAAGCCAGCTGGTCCCGCCACTGACTATAATGAAAGATTTCAATATTGAACGTTTGCATGTCTGCATACACTTCCAAATTAAATTAAGATCACAACCCAGCGCACAATCGGGGTACAAGAAAAAGGTACCTTTTTTTATGAGATTACCCACTAAGGAAGTGTCACAACAGCAGACACTTGATCTCGAAAAAATAACACGTAGAGCCTAAGGAGCTTGTTTGTTTTAAAATAATTCTGGGCAGGCCTCTTTCTTTATAGTCTTTTAAGGGCAAAACGAATCTATTATTCTGAAGTCACCAAGACCCTTTGCTGTTAACTGAGATTTCCATTTTAATCCACTTATAAGATCCCAGTACCTGTTGATACTTTCAGTAGATAGCGAATGAAAGATACTCCGAGTATTTTCAATGTGTCAAAATATTAAGCAACAAATGACCAAAACTAAGTTGGAAACAAATTATGTTTGGTACGAAGTATACCATCAGCGTACCGAAATATAACTTGTTTCCAACTTAGTTGTTGTCATTTGTTGTCTTAAAAAATGTCATTTAAAAAAAAATGTTTTTACACAATGAACAGACTCGGAACATCAATCTTTAAGGCAGTTGAACCATGACCATCCTCAGCAATGATTAGCTAAAACCACTTTTCCAATCAGAAATCCCTGACTTGAAAAACAACTTGTTAATTGAGTGCCAAAGAATTTTTGCAAGCAGAAGAATGTAGTAGGCTTTGACACATTTAAATCTGATCCACAAGTTCTTCCCTTTTGATAGCACTGATCCATTGAAATGAACAATTCACGTAATGCCAATATACATGAGAACAAATAACACGTTGGATTTGTGAGCTCATTGTTTTCTATTCCGGTCCATGCACACGTTTTCATTTTTCGGGGCGACTTCTTTGAAAATGGTACCAGCATGAGGCTAAAAATCGGCCCCGCTAATGAAAATCGTTTGCAATATTACAGATTGTCTACAACGCGTCAATTTGAAATGGTATGTTTTTAATACATTTACCGGCAATTTACATTTTAGCTGTATCTTTTCTCGCTTTGAGATAACAAACAACTCATTTTAATGATGTGATTAAAATAGCTACAAATAGCTAAGAGAACAAACCACCAGGTCAGTAGTAGTGCTTAAAATCTTTAATTTACGTCTATGTTGATACAAAGGCATTCACACACTGGTTAAACATTTCCATGTAGTGCAGCTAAATAAGGTCACAAGAGTGTAAGCGATCGACATTTTTCATTTGAATGGCCACACCTTAAAATATACTTAACAATTATTCCATGAGCGCGCGTTGGATATGAGATGATAGGCTATAATCATCTCAAATCCAACAAGCGCGAGTGGAATAACTGTTTTTTAAAAACAATCAAGAAATATTGCTAGATATTGCTGATTTCACTTTTCAAGAACAATCAGAAGACAATTTGATGATCGCTATTTCTCGGGCATGGTATTTTGGCTCAAACACAAGGGCCACTAAGCCAATCAAATCCCTTGAATCAATGATCCATTTTTTAATGAAATTGGTTATAAACTTTAACAGACTGTCTGATTGAGGCGGCAAAGGGTACTACCAATGATGGAAACTTATCCTCTTTTTTAATGATCACAGGCAAATCGCATTGTGCCTTGCTTTTTAAGGTTTCGTTTGGTTACGGGGGTTTCTTTGAAAATCATTGATCCAGATGAATTGAGAGACCATCTTGAATACATCTTATCAGCTCCCTTCGCCACCCTTTTAAAAGGTTCACTGAACCCTTTATAAACTTAAGCCGTTTGTTTTCAAAAGAGAATGGTATTTCCAAATGCTCTCACGCAACTAGAACATGATTATCTGCACGACTTAAGTAATCCTTTTCGCCAAGAAAGCCTGATTGAAAAATTGCATATTGTTAGCTGTTAGTACAAATTATTAGTTATGGGTACGTTACATAGTCCTTTATACCTTCATTGACGCTCATTTTTAAAATATGGTATTGAAGATCATGCATTCAGTGGAATATATGGGTGGGATAAACTTCTGAGGATGATACCAACTAGGACGATCTCTTAAGATGAGCGGATGCAATTGACAGCGAAATAATAAAATTGGATGGCACCTCAGGAATTGGTTTACTTGTGAAGGAGCCGACTGGCCTCTTTCTTCATGAGATTTTAATAAAAAACGAGTCTTTTATGATATCTTATCATGCCTACCTGTTATGTACTTTCATTGAGCCATTTCGACTGGTTTACGAAAGTGAAAGAGATTTCACAACGTTTTTGAACCATGGTCATCGTAATGACTAAGTATTAAGTATTCAAGGAAGCTCCATTCACAAGAAGACTAAATAGCGGTAAACTGTTTGAAAGCCTTTCATTTGAATGGCCCCTTTAAATCTTTGAGCGGAGCAAACAGCACAACACTGTTTGATTATTAGCAGGCCGGTTGTTAATTATTGTGGTGGTTGAGAAATTCCAAGAGTATTAGCTCTTTTATAGACGGCCCTCAGATGAACCCATTATTTTTCAGGCCGCCCTTACCTTAGGCAAAAAGTAATTAAGGCCAACCTCCCCTTTTCACCCTCATCGTCCCCTGCTATATTTAATGCGTCGGTTCCTAAAAAGGAGAATTCAAGATTGAAAACTCGGGCTATTTTTCTTCCTTTGAAAGATGAAAAATCGTGCATTATTTTATAAATTAATGTCGACAAAGATTTACTTTTAATTAATTTTACCATCAGTTTACAATTCATTGAAGCGCAAAGGAGATTTCTTTTGTTATCACCGAACCGGACCAACTAACTATCTTTGGTTCAATCTTCTTCTTATATTTGCCTTTGAAAAGTCTTTCCAGAACATCAGCTAGTCAACCAATAAGAAACCAACAATAAATTAGACTTCTGTGTTACTTCTCTGCTGTGCAGTTTGCTGGTAAACTTCGTAGAGACTGTTTCAAGAAGGTTTGCTGTCAGGTTTTCCTATCCGCTACCAGTGTCCTCTGACCATTTCAGTAAACCGATTTGCCATTTAGATCAAATAAACGTAATTCCTTCAATAACACCTACACTAACCGTTCATGCTATTTGAAAAAAAAAAAAAAAAAAATCCTCCAAGCAGGAACGGAACCAGTAACCAATTAAACCCAGATGTGACGCAAATCCGGGAATCGAATTCGGACCACAGTGGTGGAAGACAGAAGGTCTGCCATTTTTATCAGAGTACGTCACGAAGGGTAAAATACCATTCGCAAAAAATAAATAACGAACTTGTGTTAATGCTGGTGGTTTCTTTTGTGCTGGGCACGGCAGAGACGTAGTGATAATGTAACCCTGATTGAAAATGCGTCCTTTTTTAGATAATTTTTAATTCTTCAAGATTTGCCTTATTTTCGTTTCGTGTAATACAAGAAAACAACAACAAACAAACAAAAAATGTTTGTAAAATCTGTTGGGTTAAAGATGTATCCATGCCTTAGTATCTTCTGTAGCCATTGCGTTCGACGGCTTGAATCATTCGGAAACAACAAAATCTTACTGATCCGCTGTTCCCTTGAGTTCCATTAAAACTTTTTTTGGAATAATTTCAGCGATCTAAAAAAATTGCTATTGAAGAACTCTGCTCTTTCCGCCGATTAGTTTCTCTGTAACCTTGCACTCGCAGGAAAAATAGTTTTTTTTCCCTAGTACCATTTTTTTGCGCGCGTCGGCTGCTCAATCTTGCCGAACATGGCCTGTGTTTACCCCACTCGGCCTCATCCGCTATTGAAATACCATTTGGTATTCCGCACGATTTCTCAGGATAATTGTTGAATGGCTTGCATTTTCGGTTGTCATCCAGAAACTCAAAAGTTAGAAGCGTTAAACAAAACAGGTTCCTTCTTCGGTATTTTTCCCTAAAGAGAATTACTCGTGGGTATTAGTTTTTGAACCGGCGTATTTAAGCCCCCGTTTTCAAGAGCTTTTATTTTGTTAATATGACAAATACTTGTTCTTCAGAGTTGGAAAGATGATGAGCTCTTTGCTGCTGTGGACCATTGTAATTGTGGGCCTGTCTTTAGGTAAGAAACGCATTATATATTTATTTCATCGGTTACCTAAAAATTGTTTACTGATCGTTATAAACAGACATCAAAACTGAGTTAGTGAGAAGTCAGTGTCTTGTTTGACTGATAACCAGTTCTATTGTGAATCAGACTTGTTCTTAAAATTGGTGATTTTGGTCACATTCCAGGTGGGTTTTAGACGGTCCACCAAAAAAATACAAAATGCTTTTTAATTTCTTGTTTGCTCAAAAATAGATTGTAGACAGTGAAAGGCCTCAAGAGCTAAGTACTTTGCTTTCGGTTGTTGCTTATTAGTAAAAAAGAATAAAGGCTTGTTTCTCATGCCAACAACTGAGAATATAAAAATGTTAGGTGACTGTTAACTACCGTTGGATTCATTTTACTGCTTCTTTTCAGTTGAGGATTGTTTGTTCTATATGAAACAGCTGCTTTGAAAATATATTCTGGTTGGTCCTGTTGGATTCCTTTTACCCTTACGTTCTTGTAATTGTGACCACTAACACATCTGTGGTTGTTCCATTTCAGACATTGTCCAAGTGCAAGGTTAGTTCTCAGTTTGACGTTCCGTCTATAAATCTCTGTGAAATGCTGGTTACTTGAAAGACTGGCACTGAAGAAGTTTTTTTCAAAGTAGGACTTCATTAGATTCACCTACAATAGTCTGCTGAGTTTTTCTGTACACCGGAGTTTTATTTCCTTCACTTTGTAACTTTGGTGGTCTCAAAATTTTAATTGTGTTCATGGGTTGATGTTTAAAAGGAAATTAGCACTGGACTGATAGTTTCTGCCTGAAGAATTGCACAATCAAATGTCGCGTCTGCGATATGCAAGTGATATAGGCATCTTCATCTTTAACAACACGGGAGGAATGTTGAGGGGTCCAACCCCTGGCCCTTTTCAAACGTGATCTATCCCTGGATTCTTAAAGGAGTTGTTTTCTAGAAAATGATATTGGGACGATAAAATTAACGATGCGTCTTTGGCTCCAAAACTTCAAGTAGTATGACACGCTTTACTGATCATGTTCTCGGCGTTGATAAGCTTTCCAGTGTTAAATAGTGACCACAAAAAAGGAAGTTTTAAAGATAAATGCTCTTCGAAATAAACTTTAATCTTGGATGCATGGCTGTAAATCGCTTCTAGAAAAAACAGATTAATAGAAGAGAAGGTCACTATATACTATGTAAAAATTGACGGTTGGACCTCTCTTGGCTAGATCGCTCATTATAAAATAGCCAGGGTCAAGCGAGCACTGTGATTGGTCAAACTGAGTTCTGTATAACTCCACAATGCACGAACATACGTATGGTGCGTGCATTATAATTGTACATATGCACGGAGCACACGTCAGATTTTTTGCCTGTGAAAAATCTGAGAAATTCAGAGACAGAATGCGCTGTCACTCCAGCGATTCTCCTTACGCGTTATCACGTGTAAGGAGAAACTCAATGTTGATTCATTAAAATTCGCACTTGTCTGAGGAGTTGCGATTGTTTATATTTTATAAGAGAAATAAAAAACTTGTTCCTCGTGCATTGTTGAGTTATATAAGCACTTGGGAATTTTTAAGAACACGAGAGAAGTGCAGAGAGGCACTCACCTACGGCTCGTGCCTCTCTGCACTTCTCTCGTGTTCTTAAAAATTCCCGCGTGCTTGTATAACTCAGCAATGCACTCGGCGCGTTTTTTATTTCTTTAGTAAAGCTCAGTAAAGACTAGCTAGTTATTAGAGAAAAGGAAGAAAGTTAAAAACTCTCAGTACGAACACGCCCTTTCAAGAATAGTTCAAAAGGTCAAGAAAGAACATTTTATAGCAGCCAGATGGTGATTCAGTGTGTTTTCTTTACAATTCAAACCTACAAACACTAGAACCCAACAAGAATACGCCCTTCTTTTGAAGCCCATCTTTCATTAATAGATTTGGGGATAAAGATGATGGAACCAGAACAGAATGCCAAGAAAAACCAACAACTATACCATCAACGTATTTCTTGTTCCGTTTAGGTGGATGCCCTAATCAAAAAATGGACATAGCTATTTTGGGTGATAGATCAAGAAGCATGAAAATGTACCACCGCAAGAAACTTGCAGAACTCGTCAATAGAATGTTGGACGAATGGGGCGTCTCTCCTGAAGGAAACCACTACGGCCTCATTACGTTTGACCGTTACTCAGCAATCCACAATTACTTCAAAGACTCGCGGTACCACAATAAAGGGAATCTGAGAAGCAAAGCGAGAGAAATTTTCCAAAATGTCCCGAAAGGTTGGGGAACTCGCTCGGACATTGCGTTACAAAAAGCAGTTGCTCAATTGTTTACCAAAGAAAAAGGAGACAGACCAGATGCCAAGAACTTGTTGCTTATGTTCACTGATGGGAAACCTTACATTGGGAAGGGAGATAAAAAGTCCTTCGTTCCATTTGCAAGGACAACAAAGGCATTGGAGGTGAGTCAACTTCAATTTAATCTTGTGGTGCTACTTGTAGAAACACATCATTCTATATTTGGGTTAATAAGATAATATACCCCTATAAGACGAAAATAGATATTGTCTTTGACTGCTTAAAAATTAATGACCTCATTATTATCATTGCATAAATCTGGCGGCTCGCAGTTTCTTGACAATTGTGCAATTTCAAAGATGATTATATAGGCGTTACCCAGAATTCCAAAGCCTAAATACAGTTAAAGTAAATTTCAATCATACCCTGCAAACAATATTGCGCTTGTTATTTAACACAGGAATAAAAAAAATAGTGCAAAGGCCAATTCTTTTTATGTAATAACAGCTTATTTAGAGTTAATGTTTAATGTCCCCCTGCAGGATAAAGATGTGAGTATCACAGTCATTGGAATCATAAAAAATTGGTCCAAAGAAAAGTTCGTTAAGGAAAGCATGAGAAAGATGGCTGGTAAAAATGGAAAAGTGATAATGTTTGAAGATTTTGATGAGCTGTCCGGCAGATTTGATGATGTGTTAGCTAAAGCTTGTTGTAAGTTGATGGTTTATGTTTTTTTTTTACCTTCTTTTTTATTGTGATGCGTATTTGATCATGTATTAGTACATTAATTTGCGCAATATCAAGTAATAATAATAATAATAATAATGATGGAATGATAACTTTATTATTTACAAGAATAAAATCTGCTAGATACAGTGATTCTATTAAAACCTGAGTGATTTTACAATTTGCTGTCATAAATTGTAAAATATCAACATCTCATATATAAAAGCTAATTCATATGGGTTTCAGGAAGATGAAAGAACAATTTCAACTGATGTAATAAAAATATATATACCCTCATAATAAGAATATTCTAAATAAATGCCCAGTCACAGTGTTTCCAATCATACACTAAAATGAGAAAAATTCAGAAACTTATAATTATTAATATTATTATTAATAATAATAATTATTATTATTATCATGTTATTATTAAAACAGTTGAAAAATACCTCGAAAACGACATTTTGTTAGGATGAAAATATGCAAAATTGTTCATCACCCATAAATTAAAGTTGAAAAGAACGAAAGATCAGAAGTTTCTTCACTTTTGGTGCATGCTCATTTATGATGACCAGATTGGTGAACCAAAGTTCTCAGAGATAATAGCGAACGTATAAAGAACGTATTCTTTTTCTTAAAAAGTCTTTATAGCCGGTGAAAATTATATACATTTACCTGTAATATTTCGTCTATTTTTTATGTATTTTCTGTATAAAGCCAAAAGAGCAATCTAGGTATAGTGAAATAAAAGGCCCATGGTGAAACATGTTGTTTATGACCAAATGCAGACTCAATTGAATACTTTCATTCATTGTCAAGAATCGATTAATTTCTTTACGAGAACATTGAGGTGGTATAATGATGAGTAATAATGATTATCAAAAGACAAAGAGAAACTTTTCTAACAGACAAATTGCCAAATTCTCTTAAATTCTCTTAAATGCAGACTTCGTCTACTTACTTCATTTATTTTAAAGACATGTTATAGCTAGCTTGGAATAATGTGTAATTTTGATACGTGTGAACTTAGTTTTGTCGATGTAAAATGTGATCTGCGGTGTATTTTTTTTGAATGTTGCAATTTAATGTTATACAGGCCTTTTGTTTTCAGTAAAAGGTATTTGTATTAAGAATTCCATTGGCTTGCAAAGCCTATAAAAAGTCAGTATTTAAGAGCATTGAATGTTTCTTTTTTCCCAGCTGCGGATGGTGGCTACAGTAACTGGACGATTTCTGAATGCAGTGTGATGTGCGGAGAAGGAGTAAAGACTTACATAAGAACCTGTACCAACCCCCCGCCATCCAACGGTGGAAAGAATTGCAGTGACCTGGGACCTACTCAAAAGACAGAGCCATGCAATGAACAAGCATGCTGTAAGTTCCTGTTCTTGCTGGCCATCTGGTTTGTTGAACGTTTCAGCATTTTGTTTAATTGTGGTTAAAATGTATGCCTGTTTAGTAGACAAGGTGATGAAATGACACTTACAACTAAAACTAACACTTACAACCCATTCAAAGGAACGACACGAATTGCAGATTGCAAGGAGGCAAATTGTGTTAACAATTGTGAATTATTACAGTGCCAGTGGCTTACAAAGTGAATGATATCAACATTTGTTTTTCTTTTTCAGCCGTGGATGGTAGCTACAGTAACTGGACGATTTCTGAATGCAGTGCGACGTGTGGTGGAGGAGTAAAGACATACACAAGAACCTGTACTAACCCCCCGCCATCCAACGCTGGAAAGGATTGCGGTGACCTGGGACCTGCTCAAAAGACAGAGCCATGCGTTGAACAGGCATGCCGTAAGCTAGAATGTTATCTTCTTTTGTTGACTTATTTCTGCTTCACTTTGTAAATATTTTCTTCTGCTTCATGCTTATGATGAGCAAATGGTCAATGATAATGAGAAACAAACAGGTTAGAACACTACTTGCGAGGAATAATATAAAGTCTGAGTTAACAATTAAAATTAAGATTTGCGAAATGTCACAATTTTAGTTCTCTAAAAATGTTATGATACGATAATATAAACAAATACATTACATATTTTATTCTTTTTCCTAGCCGTGGATGGTGGCTACACTAACTGGACGATTTCTGAATGCAGTGTGACGTGTGGTGGGGGAGTAAAGACATACATAAGAACCTGTACCAACCCCCCGCCATCCAACAGTGGAAAGGATTGCTATGACCTGGGACCCTCTCAAAAGACAGAGTCATGCAATGAAGAAGCATGCGATAAGTTGGAATTCTTCCTTTCTGCTTTTGCCAGTGTATTGGTTTACCGGAAGTTTCAACATCTGGGACCCGTTCCCAGAAAGATAAAGCCATATAATGAACAGCCATGCCGTTAGTTTCTGCAGATGTCGTTCTTTTGGTTTATTGAAAGTTTCAGTATTTTGTTCGGTCTTCGATTACATATGACTAGTGCTAGTGGTTTACAAAAGAAAATAATATCGATAATTGATTCTTTTTCCCAGCTGTGGATGGTGGCTACAGTAACTGGACGATTTCCGAATGCAGTGTGACGTGTGGTGGAGGAGTAAAGACATACATAAGAACCTGTACCAACCCCCCGCCATCCAACGGTGGAAAGAATTGCTATGACCTGGGACCCTCCCAAAAGACAGAGTCATGCAATGAACAAGGATGCCGTAAGTTAGAATTCAGCTTCTTACTTTTTTCAATTTTTTGTTTTATCTAGAAAGTTTCAGTTTTTTAATTTTCGTTTAGGTTAATAACCACGTGACAGCAAAGGTGATGACAATAAGAAAACGAGCACAAATTATTTAAAGGAACAGATTATGTTAAGAACTGTGAAAGCTACACTGCTCTAGAAGAAGCTTGTAAAGCCATTGAAATTAATATTTGGAGGTTTTCTCAGCCGTTGGCTTGGGGCTACTCTAACTGCACGATTTTTGAACGCAGTATGTTGTGCGGAGATGGAGTAGAGTTATTAACAAGAACCTGTAACAAACCCCACATGTCAACGCTGTGCATCACATTATGATTCTCCATCAGGGAGACGTGTTGTGTGACCACGCTGGGCTTGTAGCAGGAAGACCTTTGCAAACGAGAGAATACACATTGTGCCCAAAGAGTTGGAATATTTTGACCAAAAGTATTCCTGCACTTTTCTCGTTGAGATGGATTTTTAGAGAACATAAAGTTTTAACTTACAAATGTTCCTTGGTTTCCCTGTAGTACCAGCTTGTAAAGAAGGGCTTGACATTGGTATTGTCCTTGACAAATCCAAGAGCGTTACAATAAGAAATCTAAAAATAGTGATCGACTTCCTGGGAAACCTGGTTAAGGAATTTCATCCAGCACCAGACGCAGATCACTTTGGATTTATTACATTTAACAAGGAGGCGAACCTGGTGCTCAATTTTGCCGACTCAGAATACCATGATAAGGATGCGCTCCAAGCCAAAATAGACAATGAACCAGTAAAGCTGGCATATAAAACCCGCACTGACCTGGCCTTGAAAATGGCGAGAGACAAACTGTTTACCGAAGCAGGTGGAGATAGACCATTCAAACCCAATGTAATGCTAGTAATAACTGATGGAAGACCAACTCACCCGAAAAAGGACTTTGATTTCAAGGCCTTTGCTGATGAAATTGCTAAAGACTTCAAAGTGAGTATCCTAATGCTTTTTTCAATTACTGCGTTAAAATTACATGTTAATATAGAGGGTAAAATTACTCATCTCCGTTTGGTCAAGCGGTAAAAATACTCGTTGCTAATTGGCTGAGCTCACCATTTCAACATTTAGTCGGTTTCATCATTTTGTGCCCAACAACAACGAGTTCTTCGGGTTGTTTGTGCACGAAATGCATGGAACCGAAGTGCTATAGCTTGAAAGGAACTCTATAAAGGTGAATTTTTGTCTCTTACAAGAAACAGCAAAAGATAATTTGTGTCAAAAGCTAAAACCTTGAATTGACTAGACGCCTAGCTAGTGGATTTGTTTGGTTGAAAAACACGGCGACCTACGGCTTCTCGGAAACGACAGTGCCCTTTTAATTGGAGAAAGAAGTAGGTAACATTCAGTGGAAAAAGTTACTCTGCAAGTTCCTTCTTTGGACGCACCGTTTGCTATTTTTGTCGATGTGTGTCGCATGATTTTCAAGCGGTAGAAACCTTTTCAACGAGGGTAAATCAATTAATTAATGCCTAAAAAATTGATTAAATCATTGTTAGTTTGCTCATGAATTAAACTTGTATTTTTCTCGTCAGTCTAAATTACATGTATATAACAAAAAATGTTTCTTTGTTTTGTTTCAGGGTTGACTGTCTGTGAAATGGTAGAATACTGCGCATCTGGAAATAGTTTTTCCTGACTGCGGCATACTTCCAGATTGTTTTCTATTAAAATATCCTGATTGTAATTTACTAAACGTTGTAATTTACCAATTTACTAAAATTTACGATCGCAGCCAAATGTAGCGAGCCGGTATGAGTGGTAATGGGAATCCGACAATAACTGGGCGGACAATTCCTCTGATAAATTCGCCACAAACACCGCAACCCAGATTGAACTTTCAATAATGCTGTTATATCTTTTCACAGAAAAAAAACGTTTACACAGTAGCTGTTGGGATTGGTTCCGGAGTGGACCAGGAAACTCTTCAGTTGATAGCAGGAGATGGTAATCCCACAGTTCACGTCGAGAACTTTGACAAACTGGACGAGTTGCTTGACAAAATCAAAACGTCTACTTGCTCTGGTAGGTTGTCATCTAAGTCAGCACGAAAAAAGTGTCAAATCAGATATTTGATTATTAAGATTTTGACAACACGGTATGTTTTTTTTTTTTTATTTATTTAGAATAACCTTTGCCAAGCGCGTACTCTGATTAGTTGACGTTGCGTTTCTATATAGTTCTTTAAATACGTGGCAAAGTTAGAATCATTCTGTTCGTGTTCTAAAGACATTTTATATGAAAAATCGTTGGATAAAATGCTTCCAAAATGCTTCCAAACGTAAGCAAGTTTTCTTTTCGCACGCGAAAACGTTTGACGCAACAAAATCTCATTGATAAAATTCCATCCCATACTAAGAAAACGAAAAGTATGGCTTTTGCAACAAAAGATAATAAACCACATCACCCCCTCTTCAACTGTCAGGTGCGATAGTTGAAGAAGCTACTTCTCACAATCCAGTTTGGGACAAAGAACGATTTTGGAAACGTTACTTTTTTTCTGTGGTCTGATCTTGTCTTGAATATGCTGATATTGTGCTTGAAGGGTGTTCAGTTGCTGGTTAATTGCGATCTTTTAGAAAGTGTGCAATTCGAAGCGGTACGTGTTGTCACGGGCGCTATTAAAGGTACATGTCGAGAAAGTTTGTTGGCTGATACTTTTTGGGTTAAATGAAATTATAGACATAGCACTAAAAAAATTGTGTATGATATGTTTAAGCTAGTTAAGAGATTAGTCTCTACTTTTTTGTCTAGTATTTGTCCGACAACACTTGCCGCTCGATTAAAGTACAGGCTCCGTGGTAATAACGACCTAATTGTTGCTTACGCTCGAACTGAACGTTTTTTTTAATGTAAAGAGGTGTTTTTCAATATCATTTGTAAGGTTATCGGGAATATGTTACTAAGGATATTCGCTGTTGATCCAGCCTTTCTCATTTCAAGTCTAAAGTTTGGCATAATTACTAACTAGAAATGTTATATTTTGTATTGGAGATCGTCGTCCAGCTGTATGGCATGCTGCCTTAGGCAATTCAACCCTGAAACATGATTTGTTCGACAAAAATTGTATTTCCTCACCTTCCCGTCAGTGCACACTTACTAGGACAACTATTGAACAGATGAGTCAAGGAATCTAGACGAACCCAGTTGCGATGGCTTCTGTATGGTGTTCCTGTGATTTCTTTCCAAAGTCTTATTTCACTTTTGTTTAGCCTTCAGAAATTTTTGATAGATTCTAAACGTTTTTTGTAGATCTAGAGCTTTGCAAATCATCATGTTCATCTTCGTCAAATCCATTATTCTTAGCTTCCCTGTTCTGCGTCTGTCACATCCTATGTTCATATCCTCGGTCGTATTGACATCATTGTAAAGGCTAAAGTTCCCTAGACAAGCTACTCGTTACCTTTTTCAGCAATCGCTAATTCAATTAAAGATTAGATTAAATTAATTAAAAAACTGGCTCCCCAATTTCCTGCTAATTCCCGCTCAAGCTTGTAGGCAAGCCAGTTAAACCAGTGCACAGACGGTTAGAAACCTATTCGTCCAGATATGTGAACAGCGACAGATTACCCGTTACTTTAAATGGGATTAAGAGGCTTATACAAGACCAAAAGAAACAAAACAGAAAGGAGCCTTTAAAACGAATATCAGGGAAAAAATGTCATTTTTTGGAAATCAAGTCGTTTCATAAATATTTCGATAAAGCAAGCTTCATTTGGTTGAGGAATAAAGGAATTGAAGTACATTCTCCTGAATTACAAAGAGAGTAGCTTATTTTGGTGACAAGATATCTCATTTCTGAATAACGTTTAATTGACAAATGTGTTTTTATGTGGTTAATTTGCAGAGTAGAGATGCAAGGTACATCTTCACTAGTACAGGGGCGTTAAATTATGAAGTCACTACAGGAATGAGTGCGAATTGCGAAGTTTAAACTTGAATTACACCAGGAGCCTGATTACACGGAATAGTAACTGTTTGCCAATGTTGTAGTGTAGAGTTGTGAACAGACCAAGTAGTTCTAATAAGTGCCTCGGCACTGTTAAGATTTTTGTTTTACCATTATTACCACCGCTCCTTAGGATGGCTTAATGTTCGATAAGTTTTTAAAGTACCCTTAAGTAAAGTAACTAGGCATAGCCACTATGTTATTACCATTTTTGCGTAATTTTGATTATTTTTTAAAGTGTGCAACGTTCAAGAAAATTGAACCAGAACAAATGATACAGCTTGTCTTGTTTTGCTTGTCTCACTTTTTTCGTACTTTCGTGTGTCCTTTTTTCGGGATGAAAGAATTTCTACATAGTGTAAGTGGTGAAAATTATACTCTCGAAAAGGTAATAACCTATTTTCGCTTTTCGCGGAACCCTGCGAAATGAGATTCTGTCATATTGTAGAGAATTAGTAGCGATTTTTCATGGGCACCTTTAGTGTTTATTTCGATGAGCGAGTGTTTCTTACCCTGAGTGCCTTGTTTTTGGTTACAGGACTTTTGTTCCAATGTCACAATATTCGTTAATTTTTTAGTTATACCATGAGCTATAGAAAATATGCAGTTCGAGTAAATTAAGTTTAATTTCTCTCAAATAAAGTCAAATTAAACTTACAGTGAAGTAATGTTGTTTCTGTTCTCGTCGTTTCTACCCATAGATTTCGCAAACAAACAGTCCTATCGGTCTTTCACGAAAGTATTTCCAGTGTCTTGGTAACCAAGGGTTTTCTTTGAAGCCAAGGCGTGGCGGCTAAGCTCTTAATGTTATTCCAATAGTCGACGATTTAACCGTTACTAGGAGATTTGGTCTACTGGTCAATCACTGGGGCTATTTCGCCGAAAGAATCGTTCCACAAATATATACTGGCCATTTCCCGGCCCGATAACACAATTGTGTGTGGTCCTCTAACAAACTCCCGCCGAAAGAGTCATTCCACGAATAAAAAATCCGGCTATTACTGTTTCGTTTAAAAAAATGAAGCTCCACAATTACTTTTTAAATAGCATTTATATAAGTCTGCTTATGGTTATCGTATAAACGTAATAACCTTACAAATTCTTCATCCTTTCTGGAGTTATATATATTTTCAGTGCATATGCAGCAGACTACTTACCAACAATAACAATTACAATGTTAACTGTTACACAGGGGAGCAAGGTACCCCCTCCCCCCCCCCAAAAAAAAAAAAAATTAATAGAACTAACATTCTGGGCTGAGTTGCTCGAAGCATGGTTAGCGCTAACCATTGGTTAAGTGATATTAAAACCTATAGGTTGTCATGGTATTTAACCCGGGTTAGCGCTAACCATGCTTCGAGCAACTGGGCCCTGAGCTATCTGATAAGAGCTGGGGGTCTAAAAAATATCAAAAAGTAGTTTACACTGTAGGTAGAGATTTACGACCGAATCCGCTATTTATCGCGTTGTGATAGTTTTCTTCACTCTTAAAGTGATATTTGCATAGAGTTTTGGGATCATGTTTACTGTAGGTAGGGTCGGTCGACACTTTCGGTCGATGTATCGACCGCTACTCGGCCGATATATCGGCCGAGTAGCGGTCCATACTCAGTTGACATATCGGCCGAGTGTCGGTCGAATGTCGGTTCAGTATCGGTCGACATATCGACCGATAGTCGACCGACACTCGGCTGACATTCGACCAACACTCGGCCGATACTCGGCCTTTTGAGCGTCTATTTATCGGCCGATAGTGTCGGTGATCTATCGGTAAACTATCGGTGACCTATCGGTGAGCTATCGGTAGGCTATCGGTGAACTATCGGCGAGCTATCGGCAGACTATCGGTGAACTATCGGCGAGCTATCTTTGATGTAGCGTAAATTACACACCGGAAAAATTCAATTGCACGTGCGCGCTCAGTCTTAACTCCAAAACTAAAAATCGTATGGCCGAGTATCGACCGAGTATCGGTAAGGTATCAGCAGACTATCGGTAAGGTATCGGCAGACTATCGGTAAAGTATCGATAAGGTATCGGCCGAGTGTCGACGAGACTAAAAACGTATCGGTCAACACACACACCCGTCGAAGTTCATTCATCAAAGTTTATTCATCAATTAAAACAAAGCTACACAGTGATCTCGCCATACATCACGCAGTCTCAGAAACTTGCAAACCGTAGAAGAAAAAGTGATGTTAAGCTCAAACTAAGCTCAATTTCAAAGTCCTTTTCATTTTCAAATTCTGGAAAAGAGTTGACAAACATTTTCCCGTCTGCTTCGTCGGTGTTGTCGTTTACGCCGCCCTGGTGGTTTTTTGTCGTCAAAACCGCCCCCGGAAACTCTCGTCGCAGCTCAAAATACAGGGACCGCGCAGCACTTTTGCGATTGGGGGGCTAAATAAAATGCTGAAGGCAAAATAAATGCCTCTAGAATGGCTAAAAATGCATCCCAATATAGCAGACACAGTGAATTATTTGATTATTTATCAGGCTAATAAACACCAAATTTGAACTAAAATGACAAAACATCCAACACAAGGAAAATCCCAATAATTACTTTTTAGCACGTTGACAAATCTAAATCAGTGAATCTACCAAAGTTGCGAAAACGGCTTTCACTCGCTGGACAAATTTATTCGCTATATCTAGAAGACGAATTTTATCTGTTCTTGCCTTGAGAGTATGCAATAAAGCTACATTATTAAAACGTTGCTGTTTCATGTTAGCAGGCAACCACGTTTTCACTCTTCTTGCTATGGAAAACGACCGCTCATGTGTAGCACTTGTGGCAGGATTTACCAACAGGAGTTTACAAATAACAATAACCTCAGTTATCATGTGTCTCTCGTGATCAGTAAGACTCTTTTAAACCGCTTTCAAACATCGGCAAAGCAATTAATATGCGCATCCTTGATCAACACTTTCAAAATTTCGAGTTGGGAAAAAAGTTCTTACATCGTCAGCATAATTTTCTTTCATGTAGTCCATTTGTGAGGGTACGTCTTGCGAGCTCAAAACGCGTAGCAGAAGAGACTCCATATTGGAATATGCTTCGAAACTAGGCTGATAAAAACGTTCTTCAATGGACGAGACTATTAAATCTAGTGCTTCAAAGTAATTCTATCTCACGAATAGTGCTTTGAAGCACTATTCTAGTGCTTCAAAGTAATTTTTCAATTAAAAATTTTTTTTTTCCAAAATTATTGGGGGGGCTGATGCCCCCCCAGCACCCCTGGCTCCGCGGTCCCTGAAATATCATCTACCCTGGGGTGTTTGGAGGAGGATAAACATCTTTGGAGTGAGACTGCGTTGGTTTTCTCTTCCTCTCCTCCCAAAATACAGGTATGTGTAAAACCACGCGGTTTGCTGTAATTGTTTAGGATCTTTTGTATCTGCATTTCCCAGTTGACCACTTTCAAAAAGCTTTTGCAATTGCTCGCTTGTGATGGTAGTTTATGAACAACTGGACGAACTTTTCCCTCTCTCACCAGATTTTTACAAACTGCATTTAGCGTATCATTTGCCTTTATCACGCAAATTTGCTGTCATTTCAAAACCCAAAAATGTTTGTCTGTCAGCAGAAACAACGAAATAATTGTCAAGTTTGTTTTAAATTATCATCCTAGTACAATGAAACTGTCGATTAGTGCCTCTGGCCAGAGAAAGAGTGGGTCGGTATGGATTCAAACTTGAAAAAGGTTAGGGCTAATGTTTTTCAAGGTTTCGCATTTTTGTTTCCAAAATGCGCTAGAACAGATCACGAATTGTTCTTTTCAAGAATTGAGTTGATTTCTTTTCTCTTGTCATTCTAGAATTATTTGGCAGCTGGTTGAAGGTCTTATTTCATCATTTTTAACAAAAGATATGAAAAAACACCATGATAATTCCCCTTTAAATTCATAATCACCGACGATGGACCCCGGCTTGTTAATAGGTGCTTGCTTCAAACATAGTAGAACTGTGCTTCAAATATCTATCAATGGCCGCTCGAATGGCTTTAAGTGAAGAAACTTTAAACGGTTCGCCGTTTGTTTGTCTCACTGACACATAAAACCTCTGCAAATACGTGTTTATTTCGGCTTTGGTTTGTTGTTCAATGGGTGTTGTAATTTCTTTTTGGGTTGAAAACCAGTCTAAAACAAAACAAGAACCGCAATTGTTACTTTTCTTTGACCACTTTGTTTTGTTTACTTACTTCAGTAAGCTTACGCGTAATTTGTTGTTGGTTTTAAATAAAGCATTTTATTTCGGAAATTGTTCTGCACTTACCTTTAAAAATCTTTATTCCATACTTTGTAGCTTTCTTTCTTTGTTTTTTTTTCTGGAATGGCACTTTGCAAAACGTTTTGTACGTCTTCAACACAAACGTCACGAAAACGCGAAGGGGAAGCCATTTTCAACAGCTCCAGGTGCCGTCTATCGATCGATAGACGGTACCTGTGTAGCCAATCAGATTGTGCGTTTACGTGATAGTCGGTCACTGAGGTATGCTAAAAGTGCTTAGCTGATGCCGTTGGAATTTAAGTCCCTTGGGGTTGTATTCGAGCAACTAAACCTGTCTCTTCAGGACTAGCTGCGTTAAAACAGGCTTGTCAGTATGTTCCCCAAGACACATTTCTAACAATATACAACGCGCTTTTTTAACCCATCTTTGATTACTGTGACGTAGTATGTGGTAATTTAAATAAAACTCTAACCGCGAGACTCCAAATACTCCAAAATCGAGCGGCCAGAATTAAAACCCGAAAGGGTTACGATGTAAGGTCTGTTGATATTAGAAAGGAATTAAGATGGGACGACCTGGAAACTAGCAGGAAAAATATTTAGCAATCGTTATGTCCACAACAAAGCTTAGTTGTAGACAACAAAGCTACAGGTTATCTCACCAACCTTTTTGAAAAAAGCAACAGTAGTTATGCGCTATGAGATAGTAAAAGTAGACTTCTCCTCCCCAAATATAACACTGAATTTTCTAAAAGCAGCAGTTTTCTTTTCATTGGGGCAAAGATATGGGACACCATCCCATGTCATATTAGGACTGCTCCCACTCTATCTGCTTTTGAAAAACAAATAAGTTGCCTCGCTGTCATTTAAGTTCTGTTTATAGTCTATTTTAACCGTTGAATAACTTGCATTACCTTTCACGCCGCTTTTCTGTAAAGCAGTATTTTTTTACTGATGTAAATTCCGTAAGTAAATAAAGTTAATTCATTCATTCATTCATTTATTCATTCATTCATTCATTCATTCATTCATTGATTTCATTCATTCATTCATTCATTCATTCATTCATTCATTCATTCATTCATTCATTCATTCATTCATTCATTCATTTATTCATTCATTCATTCCTTCCTTCCTTCCTTCCTTCCTTCCTTCCTTCCTTCCTTCCTTCCTTCCTTCCTTCCTTCATTCATTCATTCATTGTCCACATATCCAACGAATACATAAATTAGCTTTCTTTAAAATGTCCGTGTTTTTCTAAAAGGCAAGCAACTTCCCGCTGAAAAAAGACCAAAAACCGCGGGTTGCAGCACTGGGTTATCTTGAGTGTGGTATTCTACATTGGCTGACATGGAGGAGCGAACATACGGACGATCGTATGGACGGAGGGACAGTGACGTCATAAGCAAAACCAAAATTTCTCGCATTGACGGATTACCATATTTTCTTACCCATGGTGCGCGCGCGTCTTCCGCTACAAGAAAGATTTTAGAAGGAGGAACAAAATACCCCCAATCTCTCCTCCGGATTACTGAGATTCGTAATAATATCAAGTCAGGAATAAGTCCTTTAGCCAGAAAACAGGTGGGGATTATAATAATTATATGACTCTCCACTCATTGCTGAAATTTAACCCCCATTTTCTATTCTGCACCTCATTACTTGTAGTTTGTTGTATCTAGGCGGGCGTTTTATGTTTGTGTAACCAAATCTAGAATTCAAGGAACAAGATAACGTTTTGGCATTTGGCGAATGGATGAATCGCCTTTTTTTGTTTGTGATTCACATTTAAGAAAATTTCTACCAGCCAATTACAAAGAAATTTCATTTATGTGCAGGTCCTGCTTACATTTTCAGTATCCTCAAAATAAAGTTTTAATTTAAAAATAAAGTTTCATTTTATGGCAGTTAAACGCTTTAAAGGCAGTGGTGACTGCTTCCTCTCCCTTCCGTCTTTGCATTTAGACCTCCTCTTTGAGATTTAAGCCTTTTGTTTTGCTGTTCTTTTACCGTTCCACATCAAGTTAACTGATTTAGAAAAATAAAGGTTAATAATAATTAATAATAAATCTCGGAAGTGTAAACAAGTGCGTCGTGTTTTTTTCAAAGATTTGAGAACCGCGGTCCGTTAGCTCAGTCGGTAGAGCGCGGTGCTGATAACGCCAAGGTCGTGAGTTCGACCCTCACACGGACCAAATTTTTTTTTCCTTACTTGTTACAGTTAAAACGTTTTTCTTGAATGGAACCTGCTTCAACTCGTGCAGGTTTCGTACTTTCACGAAGGACAAAGACGAATGTCAATAGGGGGCTTCACACTAGAGCTTGTAAGTATAATCTAAGTGCACTTGAAACCTACTTGAGTGTGAAGGGGTAAAACCTACCAACTTGAGCTTTACTTAGTGACCATGGAAACGTTCGTAGTTCAAAGAAGCCGAAGTACGCGGCCAAGTATGGCCAACACCACACTTGAGAACGTACTTGACCAATAGGAAAAGGGAAACCAACTGAAAGCCACGTGCTGTGGTGCCAGGACAGATTAACATTTTGCCGTGAACTAAAATTAATAAAAAAAAAATCCAAAATGGATGGCTGGAGATACGCTTCGTAGTTTGAGGACTCCAGGAAAAGCCGATACAAATAATTAAACTTACGATCTTATTTGAATTTCATCTTTACAGACAGCCTGAACCATCGATTTTCAGTTCAGAAGATGTCGCCTATTGTTTTGTTTTGTCGCCAAGTACTCGAAAACAATGAAGTACCTATGCATTTCCTGTAATGCTAAAACTCTCTGAGTCAAAATTAAAGACAAAATAAAGAGTAAACAACATAAAACGTTTTTCCGTTGCAAAGGCTCCATGATTTTCCGGCGAGCAGTCGCATTTCTGATTTTACCGCGAACGATGATTGACAGCTTGTGCCTCAAGTGTATACTTTGTCACCAGGTGTGAAGCCATGTTTTTTAAAGTGCGGCTTGAGATTTTCAAGTGCATTTGAATCAAGTGCTTACTTGAAACTAACTTAGCTTGTAGTGTGAAGCCAACAAATAATTCGTTACGAGATTATATGGTAGCACTTTCGTCTAGATATTGTTCCCTTAAATAACAAGTGCTGAAACAAAGTTTCCTACATAGAATTTTTGGGGACGCAGGTTCGGGAAGAAAAGCAATGAGAGATACCTTATGTAGGGAGCTTAACTATTAATGATAAGATATCAATACAGGCGAGACAGTTTGTCTCCTATTGAGGCCCTCATTGTAGTCCGTTGAATTGTTTTACTATTCACCGACCACGGACAGAAGCATTTTCACTGATGGAGGTCTGTATCATGGTCAAGTCAAGTCAAGTCAAGTCAAGTCAAGTCAAGTCAAGTCAAGTCAAGTTTATTGTGTACATACGCTTACCTTTAGTGAGACAGCTCACCAGCTAGTTTTTAGGTATTACACACGAAAATAAAGTTACACCCAGGCCTATGTCGTTGCGCGCTTATATTAAGCTGAACATGAAGATTTCCTCGAGGAAATACGTTCCCTGAAAAGTAAGGTTTGACGAGTGGTGTCTGGTGTGGAGAGTAACGGACCTGAAAGGATTCTGAGATCATTATAAAGAGCACATACATGCACAGTAAGAAACAAACCTTTAGAAAATTGGAATCACCCGTAGTATGAGAAAGCAGCTGTTGCAATAGCAAGTAATCCCAGGTTCGACTTACTGATAGGGAGTTTCATTGTGACCAAAAAACAATTTTGCATCGTCACCTTTCCATGTAAAAGACCAAGACGAAATTGTTCAATTCATAGATAGTGAAATGTTGCATCAAAAATTCAAAAAAAAAAAAAAATATCAAGACATTTTTGAATTTCCCTCCAAAACGACACAACGAAAAAGGTAAGACGAGATATCAGGCACCGATGGGATTTGAACCCATGACCTCCTGTTTACTAGACAGGCGCTCTAACCAACTGAGCTACGGCGCCGTGTGTGAAGAAATAAGGTGCTGAAGGATGATATGAAATGAAAACAGGGGCTTAACCGTGTCAAAATTGGAACAGAATTGCCAGCTCTTTGACTATTTGCCAAAAAAGCTTGGCTTGTAATTCACTGTTGGTCAAATAATTCAATTATTGGCTTTTGTTTAATACATTAAAACCGCATTTTTTGTAGTGTTCAGATAATGTTGTAGAATCAGATCATCTTCATGTGGTACAAAAAAAAATTGTTGGTTCTTCAATTAAGCCAAATTAGGTGAAAACAAGGAAGACCAAAGGACATTTTCAAACTTTAAACAGGTCTTGGAGACCAAAGGACAATTTCAGACTGTAAACAGGTCTTGGAGAAAAATAAAGAGACGGCGTGTGGAGAATCCGGGTATCGATCCCGGTATCTCCCGCATGCTAAGCGGGCGCTCTACCACTTGAGCTAATCCCCTGTTGTCCGAAGGGTAGAAGCTAGTAGTTTTCAACAATACTTTCTTTTGGTCCCTTAAATTCTTGCCTAACTGCTATAAGACATCTCTTCGCCTGACTAAAAAGGTCAGTCGAAGACATTATCCGACAAGTCCATATTTGATTTCTTATTTAGACAAGGAATTTCGCCCAGCTATGTACTGGCCTTGCTGGCAGTCATTTTTTAAAACTATATTTTCACCCGCGTGCTTGTCACCACCAGCACTTTTTGTGGCCAGAAGAGACTCGCTGGACACAAATTCATACCGTGGTAACGGCAACGTTTTCTACGCAAAAGATGGAAATAACAGACCTATTTACCTTATTTCAGCCGAAGAGGGACTTTTGATTTTATGCACAGCAGCACTATCGTGGACATGGCTGAAACTTAACACTGAGAATTAAGGTGGGGTTCTTTTGCATTATTTAAACCTCTCGTTTACTAAGTTCGGTGCATCAATTCCAATTTATTCTGGGCACGTTCGTTTCAAGAACTTTGGAAGAGAAGTAAGTTACTCGGTCTGATCGTCGCTTACTACTCAGTTAATGTGATGTCTATATTTTTTGGAAAGAAAAGCTGATATTCCAAACCCAATAACGTTTTCTTTAGCATGACGAAGGGATACATTGCAGATCGTGCAGCTAAAAAGTTAATCTTTTTCTGTCGTACTGGTAAATTACATTTTATGTTAAAATGTCCTTATTTCACATGACGCGTAGCTTATCAGCCAACTCTTCCTTTTCAGACAATCTTAAAACCCCGGAAGATTCCATCGATGTCTCCGTGGCGCAATCGGTTAGCGCGTTCGGCTGTTAACCGAAAGGTTGGTGGTTCAAGCCCACCCGGGGACGACACTTTTGACCTTGCCAGAAGAAGTCTTAATCAGTGTTTGAATTTTATCAGATGTGACATTTAATTGTTGCTCCTACTACAATAACAATGAGATATCGGAAATCTTATTTTTTTTAGTTTTGTTTGGTTCCAATAGCGTGCACCGGTCACAGAATAATGTAGTAACTCGCTTCTTTTCGTGGAGATGGGAACAAGATACAAGTTTGATTTGACACACAATGGATTCATATCATTACTTCTTTTATTGAGGTGGCTAGCGACTTGCCAGCAAGAAACTAGTTTTAACCAATAGAGATTATTCCAATCCAGGGCTTATAAGGTTACTCGTGAACGTAAAATTGGCACTGTTTTCTCTTTTGGAGAGCCAACCGGCTGTCCTGTATATTGTCGATGTTTGTACAAAGATAAGGTCCGAAATAAGTCCTGTAGCCAATACGTAGGCAGTGCCGGTCAGATACGACTCTCCACTCATTGCCAAAATGTTAGCCTTGGCCGTTACCGAATAACGGCTTCCGCCTGATCCTGATATGACACAAATGCTAGAATTAAAAAGACAAGGCTGGTAATGTTATGGATAAAACAGAGCTGCCGTGGACTGGATGTGTTTACCCCTTAGTTTCAAGGCCGTGCTGGATGCTTTCCACCCTAATCGCGGATGATTGAAATGATCATGGCCTCTCTTTGACCCTAGCATTTCAAAAAGTCTGAAAAACATAACTTTTTCTTTTTGTAACTTGTCGAAAAATTAAGTCGAGTTTAAAATGTTTCATAGTATCCCACATCAGGTTAAGTGAGCAAAAAACAAGTATAAAGAAATTATGTTCAAGATGGAGATAACTGCCTTGTTTTGTATGTGTCTGGTCCGTTAGCTCAGTCGGTAGAGCGTGGTGCTGATAACGCCAAGGTCGTGAGTTCGACCCTCACACGGACCATTATTTTTTTCCCTTACTTGGTACAATTTCGAATGTTTTTGTTGAAGAGAACTTGTTTCAACTCGTACAGGTTTCGTACTTCCACGAAGGAAAACGACGAATGTCAATATTTTTTTACGAGATTGTATGGTAGCACTGTCGTCTAGATATTGTTCCCTTAAGTAACAAGTGCTGAAACAAAGTTGGGGGACGCAGTTTCGGGAAGAAAAGCAATGAGAGATAACTTATATATGGAGCTTAACTATTAGAGATAAGATATCAATACAGGCGAGACAGTTTGTCTCCTGTTGAGGCCCTCATTATAGTCCGTTGAATTGTTTTACTATTCACCGACCATGGACAGAAGCATTTTCACTGATGGAGGTCTGTAACAGTGTCCAACGTTTAACTGAAAAAATTGCCCACCAGATCTACCAATTCCCTTTCCTAAGTCAGAGCCGGGCCCATGTTGCCACCACATGAGTGTTCTGTCAGTTTTGGCGGCGGGCACTGAAGTCCTCCCTCCCTATTTTTAAATTTGGTAACGTTTCGTATGATTCGTTTTCGCTAAGCGCGTTGGGAAAGTAGCTAAATTGGAAGAGCGTCCGCTTATTTATTGCGGAATTTAAAGTACAAAATTTGTTGCCCGACAGCAAAAGAAAATGTTGCATGTATTACTTGGCCTTTAAGGTCGTCTTTGAAACATTACGCTCAGTACAAAAAAAAAAAAAAAACATCAAATGGAGAATCCGGGTATCGATCCCGGTACCTCCCGCATGCAAAGCGGGCGCTCTTCCATTTGAGCTAATTCCCCGAGAGATAACGGTCTCGGTTGTTGACCACACTATTGTTGCGTGGAAAGTTGCGATTCTTTTTTCGGTTTTGTTTTGTTTTTGTTTTTTTTTTTCTGCCCGTATACAACCTTCAATTCGCGCAACAAATTTTCATGTTGCAGAAAGAAGAGGCTGTTTCCACTTTTGTGACATGAAAATTTATTACGGAATTTACAATACAAAATCCCGGTACCTCCCGCATGCTAAGCGGGCGTTCTACCACTTGAGCTAATGCCTCGAAAGATAACAGTCTCGATTGTCGACCACACTATTGCCTGAAGAGTAGTTTTAACAATACTTTCCAACGGCGTGCTTCTCACCTGAAGAACGTTTTGTGTCCGGGCACAAGAGACTCGCTGGTAACAAATTCATACCGTGGTAACGGCAACGTTTTCGACGCAAAACATGAAACAACATGTTAGCCTTATTTCAGCCAGCGGAAATGGACTTTTGGTTATATGCAGCACTGCCGTGGACGTGGTGGAAACTTACTAGTTAGAGTTAAGGTGACGTGTTTTTGCATTATTTTTGGCCAAAAAAACTGGAAAACAATCGTTTTCTTAATCTAAGACTGTTTGATTTGATTCCGATTTATATTGTGCAAGTCTGATCGTCGCTTAATTGCTCAATTAATTTAACGTCTTTGTTTGAAAGCAAAACTGACATTCCAGTGCCAATCATTTTTTCTTTATCACGGGGAAGGTATACATTGTGGATCGTACATCTAGAAAGTTAATCCTTTTCTGTCGTACTGCTAAATTAGATGATAATGCTAAAATCTGTTAGTTTATCCTGAGGCGTGCCTTATCAGCCAACTCTTCTTTTCGGGTCAATCTTTAATACTCACAAGATTCCATCGATGTCTCCGTGGAGCAATCGGTTAGCGCGTTCGGCTGTTAACCGAAAGGTTGGTGGTTCAAGCCCACCCGGGGACGACACTGTTTTGACCTTGCCAAAAAAATTATATATTTTTAAGTGCTTGAATTCTATCACTTAGATCTGAAATTTAGCTGTTGCTCCTACTTCTATAACAACGAGATACGGAAAATTTTTTAGTCACAAAAGTTTTGTTTAGTTCTAATGGCGTGCGCTGCTCACAGAGTAATGTAGTAACTCGCTGGTTTTTGTGCAGATGGGAGCGAAAAGACAAAGCCTTTGATGTCATGTATACCACAAGGCTGTCTTAAAAGTTAAGGTGGACTGTGTTTACCCCTTAAAGGCCGTGCTGCCTGCCTCCCTGTCTAATCGCGGAAGTATTATGTCTGAATGACGCTGACCCTGGACACTTTTTAACATTTGCATCTTGTATTATACTATAACACTTGCACCTGCACATTTGCACATCTGCAGTGATGGGTTATGCCGTTTGCAGATTTTATAATTAGAATAAGAATGACCGAAAAGGTCATGGCCTCCTTTTGACCCTTGCATTTAAAAAGTTGAGAGAAAGTTACCTTTCGTTCTGCTTGTCAAAAATTAAAGTCGAGTTTAAAACGTATTATGGCGTTCTACATCGGCTTCACTGATTCAAAATAAGTATAAAGAAATAATGTTCAAGATGGAGAAACTGCCTAGTTTTGTTGTGTCTGGTCCGTTAGCTCAGTCGGTAGGTTTTCTACCTACACTAAGGACACTTAAGGGGGCAGAGTTACCTTTTTGTATGTCATTTTGAATAACCAAAAAACATTTGTTTGGATATAAACGTTAAAATAATGGCCCAGTTTCTTTACTAGTGCAAAGAAACTAGTATCATTCAACTTTCTTTGCGGATGGCTAGGATGGAAATGGATTAGAATTTGAAAAAATTGGCCTTTTTTTATAGTTCCTTCTGAGTATTTTGGACAAATAAATAGCAACAGATTATAGTTTATTCTTCTTCGTAGAGGTCATTTCATATTTTCTAGGAGTAATTTCCTGTTAGAAAAGAAGTTAAAGTCATATATTGAGTTGTTTTTACCAAAATACGGCAAAATCTTCGTGAAAGTGCCCCTTGACAAGGTTTTTTTTTCTAACAAGTCTTCAAACGTTTGGGAAAGAAAACAATGAGAGCCAACTAACATATTGAGTTGGAATATTAGAGATAAGATATTTTAAAATATAGGCGAAACAAACAGTTCTTCTTGCATGCAGTCCCTTATTAAATGCGATTCAATTGTTTTACTGCGGGTACTGATATTTTCACTTCTATGAATGAACGTATGTGATATCCAACCCATGGCTGGAACAATTCCTCAACAAATCTCGAAATTTCCTTTCAGTTCATTCATGTACTTCCTGTAGTGATTGTAATTATTCTTTAAGTCAAACTCATACCATTCGCTCTTGATCAGTGTGTCGGGGAATTAGCTCAAATGGAAGAGCGCCCGCTTCGCATGCGGGAGGTACCGGGATCGATACCCGGATTCTCCACTCGTAATTTTCGTATTTTGTCCAAAATTTTTTCAAAGCCGACCTTAAACAATGAAAGAAGGTTACAAAGGGATTGAAATGGAGTAGTGTCTTGGTGTTGTGGTTACCCTGTTTCTGTCTTTAAGTACTCTTTCTGCTGCTGTCTAAAACTACGGCTACGCTACTGAAACAATATATTTTAAAGGTATTAACTGTGCACAAGAAAGACATTTAAATTTGTTGCATTTCATCAGGCAGGCCACAGTTCTGTGTAAATTGAAAGCGTATTATGACAGCATTTAAACTGATTATTAACAAAAAATAGACTGCATCAGATGGACAAAGGAATTTTATTTTCTCAAAACCGTCAAGACAACATTTCATGTTGGCTTCAAACTGAAACCATGTCCAAAACTTGTCGAGAGAACGCAGAATGTGCTCGTATTGTGCATATCGCAAGAAGAAAATTACAGAAAATCTTCCTTTGCGTCTTTTCAATCTTCACTCAATAAAAAGAAGAAAATAAATAAAATACATGCCTGTCAATAGTATTGCGCGTGTGTAGGATTCGTAGAAGAGTGAACGAAAATAAAAGAATAGTTGAATAATGTCCTTTATGCATTTTCCACCCATTTTTGATAGCGAAATACACAGTGGAGAACATATCAACCACTAGTGACCACATTTTCTTCTATGCCCTCTCCCCCCCATTTCCTCCTTGGGAAATGTTTTTGGAATTATTCTGGGATTTCGCCAGCTTTTGGTAGACAACCTATGGTGTTTTGCGACCTTTTACAATCTTTAGCTTGTTTTGCTTTACGTAGACTTCCCAAAATACAGCTTTTATGGGAAATTGATCTTTTGATTCTTGTTTCAGGATGACGTTAGTTAAACACAGCCCATAGAGCCACTTTTTTTTTTTTAACGATTCAGCGAACCGTAACTGGTAAGGAATTACAACCCTTGTATACGAAAACAAAAACCCTCCGAAATTCAGTGTTAAATAATTTTCGTTATGATGTCTAAAATATGGGAAAAGCTGTGAACTGTTTAATTTAGAGGGTTGCAACTGGGATCGAAGGTATGTAATCGCCGGCGTTTTATATTTTCCGTACATTTGGCTACAATTTGTATCCCGGTCAGTACAAACAAATCAGTAGGGAGAGAAGCATTCTATCACCGGCACACCATATAGCCCTTCCAAACTCCTCAAAACGTTAACAGAAGATTTTAGTGAGAACGTTTACAACTGAACCACGGTTTATTCAGATTTACAGAGATTACTCAACATGGAATCCCGTTCGAACCTTCGTACATATCAAAGACATTTCTTTTTTCTCCTATAAAAGCCAACCACTCCAAAGGCCCCAAAGAATTTATGTTTTGAGTCCAGGGACAACCAAACACAATGCGAACAATGTTTTATACCTCTCAGGTCACACTTCATTCCCGCATGTCGCCCACGAATCGTAATGTTTGAACGTACTTTGTTGCGAGTACTGCGTTATGGTTACAATTATTCACTTCTGCATTCACGAATTGGCTCAAAGGAGCCTTTGGTCTTTTTCCTGTACAAACCCTGCACCTGGATGTTTACCTACTTTTGGGAACGGCGGATTTTACTACGAAAAGGTATTTTTCCAACAACTGTCAAATTTCTCCCGCACTCATTGGCTAAGACAGAGGGATAAAAAGTCGGAAAAGACGCCAAAGGCGAAAACGTTAAGCATTTTGACGTTGTGTTCGTATTTTGAATGAGAGCATCGGTTTTTTTTAATACTGGATCGAAAACAACTTTGATTATGTTATGACGAAATTTATCATCGATAAGAGGACATGCATATAAAAACTGACGTCGATTTGTTAAATTGAGCCAGGTGAAAAGCAAACAAACGGATATTTGCAGTGTATCCATGCGTTAGCCAACTACTTTACAACTTAATCAAAAAGTTTACTCACCTGGCAACAGCTCAGGGTGATTGTTGCGAAGCCCATGGTGGCCCAATTATTACGAAAATTTACAAAACTTTCTGGTTCGTAATTCTGATAGAACGTAGATATCGAGAACAGTGGGTGTGCTTATAAGGCCCAAGACGAAAAATGCAGCGTCGTCCTCACAGGCAAACAATGGATTTCCATACATGTAGAAACTATTAAGATTTTTTAACTTTGTTACGTGACCTTTTTGAAGAAAGATCGTTAAAGCCGGCTAGTTACTGTCAAAAAAAAAAAAAAAAAACCTTCGGCCTATTTCGTGGCACATTGCGGACGTAGCACTCTGAGGGCATATTAAGTGTTTATAATGTTAATTTTACTGACCAATATTTCGTCGAGATAGTTCAGTTTCAATACAACAATGTACAAGACATATTTTGAACAAAGACCTGGCGTGGATATACATTTACACTCCGTCCACAATAATGCGTTTTCGTTTGGAAAAAATTACCCGGGGAAAAAAGTTATCACGAGAAAAAAAAAAAAAATGTCACGAGATAGAAAGGTATCCTAGAATAAAAATTATTATGGTTAATTATAATGGTTTATTTAGGGGTTGTCCCCATAGGCCACCGTTCTTACCACCGTGCGTGCGTTTCTTAAATTCAGTGAGTATTTTTCGAATCCGTTTTCTGTCCGTTGGTAGTCAGTTTTTCTTGCAACCTAGCCTGATTTCTTTCTTGATATTCAGATAAAGTATTTAAAACCGTTTTTTTTTAAGTCTTGAGATTATTAAAAAAAAAACAATTTCTAGCAGTGAACATTTTGCACGTAAAATAGTTTTCCTTTATTCAGTTTGCGTCCGGGGTTAGATTAGATCACGAGTTGTCAAACTATTGGCCCTAAAGGGGGTGACACAGTCGCCTACGAGAGTTTCCAAGTATAAAAAATCCACTGGCCCGGGGTATTTTTAATAGTGGTCGCTTGCGGAAGGTGGTCATTTCCGAGTAGTGTTCTTTCGGGTTAGATTTCTGACAATGTCACTGGAATAATTCTCTCTTTGTTTAGGGCTAGGCTAACTTATCACACTAATTATGCTACTACAAAGCAAGAATTTGGATCACCTGTCAAAACAGGTGATTCGCAGACTGTGAGCCGTAGTTATCCAAACAAGGTACCTTTTGTTTCTATGATAACACTCAACTTTAATTATTTCCGTCGATGTTTATGTAACTGTTACATAACCACACATTATAATCACATAGCAACAACGTACACTGATACAGGACTTGATTATCACACCCAAACTACATTTACACTACTATATACCACGTTATTAAAACTGCCTGCCTCTTGACCAGTTATTTACAGCAATGAAGTAATTTCGTAAATTATTTATACCCTCTAAGTGCTATTTCTATCGTTTGCCATGTATAAGATTATTCATTCATTCATTCATTCATTCATTCATTCATTCATTCATTCATTCATTCATTCATTCATTCATTCATTCATTCATTCATTCATTCATTCATTCATTCATTCATTCATTCATTCATTCGTTCATTCGTTCGTTCGTTCGTTCGTTCGTTCGTTCGTTCGTTCGTTCGTTCGTTCGTTCGAAATAATTTTTTGGAGTCCCTGAAACGTTCACTGGAACAGTTCCTCTTTGCTCAGCGTTTGATCTCTAATCTGACGTAGAAAGGGATAAACATCAAGTGGCTGCAGAATATCCTTCTCAAGCAGAGCCATCTCTTCCTTGCTCAGCTTCTGTGCGGCAGGAGTGAGTCGTCGATCGAATTGCAGTGTGTTATTAGCTACCGTGGGACTTGGTGCACTTGAGATACGGCCACGCTGGTAGGCAGAGGAATCACTGGCTTGGCGTCCTAGATTGTATTGTTTGTTTGGCGATGAACTTTTTCTTGTGACTTTCTTGTGAATCTCAGGTGCTATGGCGTTGAATGCTCTCAAATTTCGCTGATCTTGAATTTCCTTCAGAACAGAGAACATATTTGGGAATTTTTCGATATCAATAGACACACTCATGGTTTGTACTTCCCGGCTTGGATTTCTGTTCGAAATTCTGAACGAAAGGCTGAAAAAACTCCCGGAGTGCTCCTATTGCTCCATGAAAATCAAGATAAATAGTAACAATTTTTTGATTTGCAAGCGTCAAACAAGCTTGATCACTATGTTTGATCGATATAGAACTTCTTCTTAGAGTATCAAGTTATTGCAAGCATTCAGGTGATAAGAAAAACGAAGTTCGTTAGCGGTAATTAATGCTTATTTAATACCAGGTATCATTTCTATTGACGTCATTTTATACCAAATAAGGCCATGTATGGAACGTTGTCATTGAACTTGACACCATTTGTCTTGCATGCCTTCACTTCCGGGTTCAATTAAATCATTGTACGCACAACTGTGCGCTTTGCGCTGTAAAAAGCTCTAAAGAAAACAGGCTGCTTCGCAATCAGCATCAGGAGCCAAGAAGAAAGTTTTTCATTTGGGGTCTAAATGTAATTGAAATTAATACTAGCATAATTCAAATGTCGTCAGTTTTGCCGTATGAAACTGAAATGAAGAATCATCATTACACGACTAAGGCAGTCAGATTGGGCCAATAACTAAAATGAGCTAATCCGATCGCTATACTGCCGGGCCAGTATTTTCAAAGTATTAGACCGGGTTTGTCCCTGTCAAGATATTGACAGCGTAAGGGTCAACAACAGCGTAGATCTCATAGGGTAGCCACCGAGTCAAAGAGTGCCCTCCAGGCTTTAGTCGTATCATTCTTATTGTCCTCGTTACCAGGGTCTTTCTGGCGTTTCCAGTTACATTGGCGAAAACACGCGCTTAAAAGCGTATATCAAGCTTCGTATTCAGGGAATATTTTGTGGTCTTAGGCTTTTTATTGTTGTAGTGTTCGCGAAATGATGAAAAATTACCAAAAAAGGTATCTGATTACATGGGCAAACGAAAAACATCATTGTAACTCGGTTGTTGGGCAATACTTTAAGGCTATGTCATAGGGGTTACCATGGCAACAGGTCACCTCCAAAATAGCGTGTCTAAATTTCAGTTTTTGCTATTTATTTCAAAGTTGCTAAGTCTAATGTTTTTATTGCTTTTATGGAAAGCCCTAATCGAACAATTTGACGAAAAGGTATTGACTAGATCTTATGCTGTATCAAAAAAGGTACAGTTTTTTTTATAAGACTATTTTGGATTAATACTAGCTAAATCAAAATAAGGGACCGTTCATTTTTTATGAGCATGGGGGGGCTGGTGGGATTTGGTTAATTGTCTCTACGAAACTGTATGACCCCCCCCCCCTAGCATGCAATTTTTTCCACATGTCCCCCCCCCCCCAAGCAGAAACTATTTTTTTCTGATGACCCCCCCCCCCCCACCTCCCGCCCAATCAGAAACAAATCATAGTCCTAACTTTAGCAAAACGCTTATGTACTGTTTATATCAAAGATAAACGTAATTGTTACTGTGATTTCTTTACAGTACTATTAAAAAGTTACCATTCTCTGCTTAGGTAAAGATTTCTCTTGTTTAAAAAAAACGTTTTATAGATAACAACACGTTTACGGCAACGGCAAACCCTAAATTTCCATTTAGATTCTTAGAGGAACTATAAAAATTAATCAAGCGAATGTTTAACGTGGAATTACTCCCCTTCGAGTAGAAACAATTATTACACGTACAGATCTGACTAACAAAATACGGATCGAAGCATACCAATCAACGATTACGAGTCATTAAACAGAAAAAAAACAGCGGACACACAGATATCAGGCGTGTAGGTAAGGGTTAGATAGGGGTGTTTGTTGAGCGCCGGAGGCGCTCTTACTAGGGGGGTGCGGGGGCATGCTCCCCCAGAAATTTTTGAAAATCTAGGTTCCCAGAAACCTCATTTCCTGCATTTTGAGACCCATTTTAGGCAAATCACAAATTTGTTTTACAGCCGCTTTTTAAGCTATATACATCATTTCTGCGGCATAATTGTCTCAACTTAAACAAGAAAGTTCAATGTACATTCCGCGCCCTGTCAAGTTCTGATAGCTATGTGATCTGCTGATAGTCATACACCAAGCTGGTAAACTGCATCATTCTCGGGTGTAGGCCTTCAAACAAATTGACTATCTCGTCAAGATTGACAGGCATATCATATTTGATATGCATTAGAACCAGGGCGGACATTCTACTCCCTCGCATGGTACACGCCATGTAGTTGTTCAACCTCCTCATTGTGCTTTTTCTTCGGCCATTATATTGATCTTCAAAGGGGGTTCGTGCGAACACGCCTGGATGTTAAAGTACTGCTATTAAAAATGACAGTTACAAGCTTTTCTGAAGATGGCCTATAGCTACGGCTCAGATTTACCGTCAACTGAAGTCACCAACAACAGTTCTATTATTAAAAACTAATCTGGATGTTCACACTAGGCATACTACTGAGTCTACTGATACTCCTGGGTTCAAATAATTTACTAATCAACAGTCTTTATAAAAGTGAGTACTATTAAACAGAACATTAAACAATCTATTGATATAGTTCTGAGTACAACCACTTAATAAAAAACTACTCCCCCACGGATGATTCAATAGTGAGACTGTTACGTTTTTATATTAATTTGAACTTGTACAAACATAGGTGTCTACTTCAGTTTATATTCATTATTGCTTTTCCAACAGATATGCTTCATTTCCTCAGTTGTTGTTAATATGAAATGCAGATTTCGACCTCAGTATGTAAAACAAATTAAAAGTGGTTAGGAAAATCGTATTAAATAAAATTGAAATAATATTCAATTTCTTCATCTGTTTCTGTGTTGAGCCATTTTCAATTTCCCCTACTAGCCAATTATTGCTGGTGACCCCCCCCCCCCCTCTTTCACTCAATTTTTTTTGGTAGCCCCCCCTTTAGTGCCACTTACCAGGCTGTGGAACTACAAGAGAAAAGTTAATGAAGAGGCAAGATAGACAATCCCACTAATACAACTAGAACTGTCTGGGCCATTCAAACAACCGCTAGAAACTGACCAGCCTGTCCACATGTATGATCATCATTCGCAGTAAACCTGGCAACCCGACACAATCGTAAAGCCAGCACAAGAGCCAAGATCTTATATCGTTAGATCGAACAACGCAAGTGCTACTTATCGACGAAATCGGTCCCACATCAGACAAAGTGTAACTGTCGTAAACAGCCCATATCCTCAACGCGCAGAAACCCAATACACAGCCAGGCACACCCCCTAACAAACAGCTACATATGGGCAAGTCCAGAGGACCGAACAGACCTCACAGGAAAGTAACATAGCTACCAGGCTGGGATCCAGTACTGCCATTGCAGTGCCAAAAGATATGTCACCAGATAAGGTAGGACTGTGATGCCCCCACAAAAGCTATACTTATGAGAACAAGCTCATTCAGAAAGATTTGACGTTGAACTTTACAATAAGCAATTTTATTAAGCCTTTTTTTTCTCGTTCCTTGTTGTCATCGTTTGCAAGATAGGGAAATGTCGCATCACATGATTAGTACATGAAATCCTATTTAGCTCCGGAGACACGATAGGACTTTGGCATGCAGTCCCGCCATCTTGAACGAAGACCTCTTGCGAATGTACTGGAGAACCTTTTCACAATAAAGTCAGTTATGTTGCAACAGTCAGGTAGGAAAACATGCTATTACTGCCTTAGTTGTTAAGAGTTTTCTAAGAGTTTTAAGCTGCAAGGTCGGAATTATATTTCCCATTTTTTTTCTTCCAGAATAACTAAATAATAAATAAATAATTTGCGTGGTAGTGGCTTAAATGTTGCGCATCCTACCTACAACCGCAAAGTTATACACAACTCTCTTTTTTGTGACTGATTGCCCGCATGTGGAACCAGTTACCAGTAATTACCAAATATTCGCCTACATTAGCACAATTTCGCTTAATGACATTTATCGGGTTATCGACGTTTATCGGGTATCAGTGCATCAGCTGTATTTAATCTTATCTGCTTCATAGTGTACAATTACAAATTTAAACCTTAGGGACTATTTTTCTCATATTCAATTCTTATAAATTCTTTCTAAAATGTATTTTAGGACTATTTTGGATTTATTTTAATGCGATTATTGGCCCTATGCGCCACCTTGGCACCAGGGGACAAGTAAATTTTAATGCGATTATTGTATAGATCTAGATATAGTTCTCAGTCGAGCGTTTTTTACATGAGCCTCCGGCTCGGGAAACTGGGCGACCTTTCGACTTTAAATATAAAATAAATTAGTTTAGAGGTACGATGAGGTTATGACCGGTCACATTCGAAAATCGTTCTCCCTACTCTTGAATTTTAGTCGCTATTTGGAAAGGAAATTTGCAGATTTTTTTGTTTTCTTCATCGAATTATGGGAGCAATTGAAGTGGTTTGTTTCGCACTGCAGTTTAGTGGAATAACTGTTAATTATAGATCAACCACAAAGTTCAGAACCAAAAATAGAAGCGATATTGTGTCCAGGGGAGAGAACCTTGTGATAGGCTTGTGATGTTTCGCGGTTAAACCCCATTGTAATGATAAAAACAACTGAAGTTACATAGAGTTCTATAGAGGATCTTAACCGGGTGAGTTGCTTACTCAAGACAGTCGAAATGGCGTTCAAATAGGCAAAAAAATTCTATTAGATCTTTGGTAATCGGAAATACACTTCACTGATTTATGAGGTTATAGTAACGGCTGATACGACAACAGAATCGGAGACGTGGGAAAGAAACTCAGCTTCGGGTCTTCATGAAGCAAATTGCGTGTTTCTTCGCAATATCAGTTACGATCACGACCATTTTGTGGCAGAAACAATCTCTGTCAAGGAAATGAAACAGTTTTCTGGATTTACAAATACACTGTTCGTTTGTCTCGGTAAGTGATTATCACTGCGTCTTAATCAAAGTAATGATTTCAGGTTATATAGCAGATAGGCTTCTGCAGGGATTGAGCGGTAAACCCCGTAAACTTGAACAAATTAGACCTTCAAACGTCATTTATGCATCATTTAGGTTTGTTTGTGGTTAGACGGTTACAATAGCGTTCATCAGTGAAAGAGCCAGACTTCCTTCTTGGTAATTACCATCAGCCACTCAAGTACGTGACCTTGCTGCCACACTTGGAAGCCAAAACTAAGCCTTGATAGTTGCATTTTTTACAGCCTTTTTTATGTGATGCAATAAAACATGAAATGATATGACTTAAAAATATCAACAACATTCCATAATTTTCTTAAATTGAGTGGAAATATAGGTTCAGTTTGCGTCATGAAGTGCGTGTTTGAAATTCTTTAATGATATTGGACTGCACGTAAAGTGGCTTTTTTCCTTACAAGAGCCAATTTAGGGAAGGTTCCAATAAAATCACAAAGCCAAATAATCACGAACTCATCTGCTTTTGATTTTTAAACTTACAGTTCAAAATAACGAGTTATCGAGTTGTGAACGTTAAAGAAACAGTTCATATTCTGTGACATAAGTAAAGGGGTAGGAATTTCTGTGAAGTGGCCACTGGCCACAGCTGAGCAAGCACACAAATTGTTGATTGAAAGTATTGCTGTGTGTGAGTTATATGACAAACCTTCTGACAATAGAAACACTGGATAATAGTCAGTCTTCGACAGATTGTTCTTTTAAAACAGATTACTTTGGAGCTTACCAACATCGAAACACCAAAAACGAAACAGTAACAGGTTCGTGTTGACTTGTGTTTTAATTGTACATAGTTACCGAAGAGACATACAGTCTGTTCCTCTGATATTGATTTTGGTCGTACCGTCATGATCCATCTTTGCAATGACACGGTTCTTTAGTAGTAAATGTATTTGTGTTGGAGAATAGCCACGGATTTGAAGCTCGTTAAAAAAGACCGAGTCCACCATATTAAACAAACTGAAACCGTGTCATTTTCGGGTGTTACCGGTAAGTTCTCGGCCACTCTAAACTGAAGTAAATGTGAGTCCTTTAGACGTAAGGTCTTCGATATATCGGATTATCGGAACACTTTGTATTCACAAGGGCATAAGTGTTAAATTCGTAAAATGGCAAGCTTAAACGAATACCTACTTTAAAGACCCCATACAGAGAGCTTTCTTTAAAGTAATTTGTTTTAACCCAGACGTTTTGTTATAAGTAGGTAAAGTAAAATCATCTGGTTAAGTGTAGTCGTCAGAACGACTGCTGTTGCTAACTGACTGAAATTTTGACAATTTCAGCGGCAGTCCTTGTTAGTGTCAAGTGAATTGTAGCTGATCGTCAGTTGATGGTTTTGACCAGGGGCTTAATACCATGCAAGTGCTGGCAATTCAAAATTCGCTTTCCAGTAATAATGACTTCCACGCAAGTTGTCGAAATGTCAGTCAATGCCACCAAAAACCATTTCTCTCAGGATTACACTCACGATGATACTTTACCTACCCATTAAAGTTTACACTTTTAAATTTTTTCCCCATCAAGGCGCACAATTTTAAGCAAGTAAAATTGGGATTGACTGAAATAGTAATCAGAACCATTAATTTAAGTAGATTTATTTCAATGCAATGCAAAATAAATATTTGTTAGAGTATCAGTTATATTGGCTCTGCCAGATGGGATGGACTTCTCACACTTCATTACAGCTGTGTTGGTAGGGCTGGCCGCCAGTCGTGTAAACTCCCAATGATAAAATCTCGTAGTAAACTTCATGACTTAACGCAACGCCTTATTCAAATGACCAGTTTCATATCTTTTCCTCCTGCCATTATAGCTGTTTTAGCCGTTAAGGCCTAAGTGAGAGGTTCGGAACAGTTTTTCTGGCCTCGGAGTGGACCTTATCAAATCAAAATTTCGTATGCCATCCATGTTTCGATTTCTCTCATGCTACACCACCTTCAGTTTCAATCTATGATCAAATTTTCTTTTTTCGTTGGTTTCCAAGCGACAGCTGTTACAATAGCAACGGTGACACAAAACCCTTTTATTTTACTCTAGTTAGACAATTTACATGTTTTGAACCGAACTCTTAGAAGGTGCATAACGACTGAAAATTGACCGAGTTTCAACTTTCTTACCTAAGACCAGAATAGGTTCTAAAATGAAATGCTTTTGGTTACCGTTGCCGCTTAACGCTTGGAAACCAAAGAAAAAATTGAATCATATTTTGAAAAGGTAGTGTAGTACAAGGAAATCGGATTATGCTTTTTACGCAAAATTCCCATTTGAAAAGAACCACCCCAACGCCAGAAAAACTGTTGCGAGCCTCCTTATTAGAGACATTACCCAGTGAGGATGGCAAGTTTTCACGACGGTGTTCGCTTGGAAATTACGTCATGCGCACGCGTTATCGTGAAGGCCGTCGTGCTCCAGTCCACGACTTCAGTTCGCTTGCTTTCACGTCGACAAGTCAACGTCTATCAACTGGAGTTTAAAATGTGAGTTTGTAGGTTAAAACATGCTTTTTCGCTTAAGCTGCCGCTCCATCTAAATCTAATTCCTCATCTTTTTATAGCTGATGAGTTTGAAGCCGACTTTTACCTGGTCGACTCATTTTTTCTTGAGTTTGATTTCTGCACTCCGCCACACATTTCTGAAAGTATGCGAGCTGTTCTTTGATGTTTCTCCAAAGGTCTTCCGAAAAAAACTATGACATTCATGAAACGGTCGTCGTTATAAAGCAGTGTTTTTGTTTTAGGCCGGAGACCGTACGTAACGTCCGGTTGCTTGCTATGTGTTATCCGCTACGTATAATTCAGCCTTTAGTTTTAATAAGGACCTTGATAAACATACTATTAGTTTAAATAGTTGAGAGTTTTGAAGTCACAAGACACTTAGCCTGCAAGCAAGCTCTTACCCCTCGAGAGAGCTTGCTCGCAGGCTACAAGACACTGGATTTACAGTATCCACCATTTGAAGAATTGACAGAGCTATAATCCAGGGCTAGAAAAATGCTTCTCTGGTCTCAGGAACGCTGAAAACAGAGCTTCAGTGGCTACAATTTCATATATTTTTTTCCGGGAGAGCATGCCCCAGATTCCCCTTGAAGCTCGCACCCTCAACAATCGCTTCACGCCCAATAGCCTGAACATACCCGTCCCGTGCTTTTCAGGATTGATCCGGCACTCTCCAAAGCTTTAGCAGAAAACTCTGATAAAGCAGTTACGTTTTCAAAACAATACTTGTACAAATTATTTGTAAAAAGCCGATAAACACAACAGCCAAAACCTTTGGGCCACCTTGCTGAGAAATACATTTTCCCGCCGAAATAAGTGTTTTGCATATCGTGCCAAAAGGCAAGAACACCGTCCTAGAATCCATCTTTGCATAACGTAACTCGACAGTCGGCAGCCTAGGTTGTTGTCCCAATCTCTTTCGGTCGTGAACGCCGTCTGAATTCCTCCCGTCGTCGTTGCGTCAAGTTTCTATTAATTAAGCAACTCAAAGATTGGTTTATCATGAAAATCGAATGGTTTGATTTGAAATAGTTTGCTTCTCCACAGCAATAAATTTCTTTAAATGAATTATTTTTAATCCCTCACCTATTGAAGATGTCAAGTGACAGAGATATATAAAAAAAATGAAATCAGAAATCACAGTTATATGCCTTTCCCATCTGTTAAAATCCATCTTTGCATAACGTAACTCGACAGTCGGCAGCCTAGGTTGTTGTCCCAATCTCTTTCGGTCGTGAACGCCGTCTGAATTCCTCCCGTCGTCGTTGCGTCAAGTTTCTATTAAAGCAACTCAAAGATTGGTTTATCATGAAAATCGAATGGTTTGATTTGAAATAGTTTGCTTCTCCACAGCAATAAATTTCTTTAAATGAATTATTATTTATCCCTCACCTATTGAAGATGTCAAGTGACAGAGATATATAAAAAAAATGAAATCAGAAATCACAGTTATTTGCCTTTCCCATCTGTTAAAAAATACAGTTGCCATAGCTTACATACGGCCGACTACAGTCACTTAGATTTAATCCATCCCTCTTCTCCTTTTGATGTTATGCACTTCTATAAAATTGCCATGTAAAACTCTTGTAACTCAGTTTTTGACTGCCTCTTAGGCTTTACTCAGTAAACTATTACTATTGTAGGTTAAACATTTCACCCAAACAGCAAAAACGTAATCGTACAATGTGTTCCTACTTTTAATTGTGGACAAAAGAAATGTGCGATTTGACCTGTCCAGAAGGTACCTTCCCATGGCGCAGTTGGTTTCGGTTACATAATGATAGGGATCAACATACGGGAAATACGCCATTCTTGTGCCTAATGTCACTGGAAAAATTTTATAATCAAGTCACCCTTATTGATAAAATGTTACAATTTCCTATGTCCTTAGGTTTCCTGATGAATTTAGTTCTTAACAAAGGACAAAAAGGTGAGTTTTTTAGTGAATGCGATTGTAATACCGTGGTCCGGATGCAGAAATAAATCTTCTTAATAAGCTTTAATAAGAATGCTCTCTGCCAGGTATTCGATGTTTCGGTTGGTCGGCATGACTCTTCAAATACAATAGCATCAACATCTACAAACTTTTGGGGGTATAATAAATACTGACGCCTATCAATAGAATTGTTAGACTGCATTAGTTGATGGCTCTCTCCAGTACTAGAGATGACTTTGGTCCATACTCTAAGTGGAACAATAAGATTTTGAGTGGCTGACTACAGAAAAGTTTGACGGGATAAGAAATTACCTTTATTGCATAACAATGTTGTGATTCCTAAGTGAATTCACGATATAGTAAGGACAAGCCATATTTGAGAAAGGTAACACCATCAGTTTAAACTGTTTTACCTATGAGGCTTTGATCGTATTCGTAATCAGTCCAAAACTAGAAATGATTAAAATGCCTTTGATGATTCTGTTTGAATTATTGACACTAATTATCTTCATTATATCATTTTCCCCTTTTTTAATTAAGTTTCTAGAATCAGAAGAACAGTTCTAACGAGCGCTCAAGCTAGATTGATTTCCAATTCTTATTTCTTATTCTTCTAAGAATTCTTCAACTACGTCAGATAAAGTGGAATGCGATTGGAAATGCCGTCGTTTAAGTTTCATACAAGCTTGCTGAAAGAAGGTTGACAGTTGCACATTTGTTTGTTGATAACAACTAAACCAAACTTCAGCGCATGTGTTTGTGGTACAATAATAGTAAGAAAACACCTTGTATAAGGTGAGACACTCAAAATAAACTCTCAAGGTTCGATCACACCTTTAAACCGTTTGACTGAATTTCTGCTGCTGTTAGTAGTAAATTTATATCTTAGGGGATGGAAAACAATAAAATGGTGGGTGGGTGGGAGGGGAGCCGGAGAGTTTAAAACGTTCCAGAATTGTTATCCATCACAATTCTATGTATGTATGGTTCTCTAGTTCTTATATTCTTTCCCGAAAGCGGCTGGGGGCTTTTCTAAAGCGGCTTTGGAAAGTGAGCCAGGAAGTAAAAGTAATTATGTTGTCTAAAGTACCAAGTAAATATACATGAGAACTATCATTATAATTATACAATAATTTTATTTTATTTTTCTTGTGTGTGTATGTTCCGCCAAGCTGTATGTCCAATTGATGGAAACTTAGCAGTCTCAAAAGGAGTCTTTTGGAGCCCAGGCTTTCCAAAGACGTATCCTCACAACACGGTCTGTGTCTGGGTGATAACTGCTCAACGAGGCGAGCACGTGAAACTCACTTTAAAAACAGTGGATTTAGAGTATTGCAGCCTGTGCCACGGTGATTATGTTGAGGTTAGAGAAGGAGCGAGTTCAAACGGTACTCTGATCGGCAGGTTTTGCAAAGCGAGCAAAGTAGTAGTTTACTCCGAGGGGAACCAAATGTGGATAAAATTCAAATCGGACTCAGCAAATGAACAACGGGGATTCCTTGCAAGTGTTGACCATCTAAAATTACGCAAAAGTAAGTATAGTTTCCCGAAATTATTTTCCCTATAATAATAATAATAATAATAATAATAATAATAATAATAATAATAATAATAATAATTAAGTGTTAAGCGCTTATCTAGCGTTTGAAATCATCATGTGCACACAAGATATTACGGGCCGATTTTTAAAAATGGTGTTTATCGTACGCCACGTCTGGCTTTACAGATGTCATTTTACCTTGGACCAAACTGAGCTTGGTACACACTAGCGACAAAACATCAGTTTTTTTACCTTATCTCATTATGTTTATGTTATTATGTTCCTCCTATGTCGTTATGTCATGTTTTTTTCACATTGGTGACATGAAGTCAACATAAAGTGTTTTTTCGAGTTTTCGTGACTTGACGTTATGTCGCGAAACATGGTGGTCACCTACTCGAGCAGTGTAGTCTTGAACAAAAAGCTGACTTTTATCGCCACTTGAATAGAATTGTCATCTTACCGTCTGGTCTGTTGTCTTGTTTCTTTGATTTCACTTATCCTTCCCCACATAGTCCCCATTTCCCTCCAATTATTTCCTCCCATTCTCCCCCGATTCAACAGCTGCCTGCTAGCTCATGCTACCGCCATTTTGAAAACTAATTCAGTACCATACTGAAAACGCCCAAGAAACGTTTGAAAAGATGATTGTTTTGAGTGCTACTAACATTCAGTCCATCAACTCATAGCACTGCATGAAAATACAATCGAAATTGTTTTTCGATTTCGTTATGACCTTGTAAGGTCAAAAGTCACTGTTCAGGACCCGGTTGGATGACCCACCGCCATTTTAAGATTCTACTAATTCCTAGTTTTACGCTAGACAGGCTGTCGTTGCCAGTTCAGTGTAACGGGCTCGTAGGATGAGAGTTCATGGCCTTTTTTTCAATGTACATAGTTGATTCTTACAATCTTGTAGTGGTAATACATAGAATTAAATTAATTATTAGTTAAAATAATGTGCATGCAAGGATGCTAAATGAACCATTTGGTCAGTTAACATTCACAATTTAAGCGACTTAAGTGATTCCTTTCGGAGGACACCAAACAACGCTATCAATAGAGTTTGGAAGGTGTCGGTTTAGCCAAATGAGAAATGGTTAAAAAATCGAAGGTCATCATTGAGATGGAGCATAAATTGAGACAATAAAGGAAAAATCAATGATGGCTCACCGCCTGCTTGTCGTCGTTTTTCACTTGTAAGTAAAACATCTTTGATGGACTCAGCGGTCAATTCGCCAGCTAAAAGCATAATTGACTGCCGGAAAAATGCAACGAAAATATTTAAACATCTCACTTAATAATTATTTGTCACATACAAGCATCCTAGCTTTGTTCATTTTATTCTTATTATTGCAGAGGAGCCTGTCATTCTACCCGCCAATAAAACTTCTCTATTCATCATCAGCTCAAGCAACCCAACCGTCTGTGGCTCTGGTAAACAATGCACATGGATAATATCCGCGGAGAATGGTTTTAACGTGAGACTCACAGTGGAGTCATTTACGTTTCCATCCTGTTTGGGATCGTTCTTAGAGATCAGAGATGGTCCCGCTTATTCAAGCGATTTCATTGGAAGATTTTGTAGCGATGAGAAGCCCCCACCAGATATCTTGTCATCTGGAAACAATCTGAGGATAACTTTTAAATACAACTCCATAAGCGATTTACAAGTCATCAGATTCAAGTTGATGTACAGAGCAATTCAGGGTTCCAATATGGTTCAGACGCAGGTTTACTCTCAGCCCATTAATTCTGGTGAGAAATACAAAGGGTTCATGCTATTTTTCATTACTAAGGCCTTTAACAAATAGATGAATTTACCTTTTTTCGTTTGTTAAGGTAACGAATAGCAGTTATTTGTTAATAATTACAGCGGTGACCAATGACGCGCGACCTGCCACCTTCAAATGTTTCTGTTAAAGTTGAGTTCTGGTGGACGTCAATCAAACATTGGCAGTTGAAATAATTTTGAATTTTGACAGGACTTCAAGGCAACAAAACCAAGAAATTGACAATTTTATCTGCAGACAAATGCAAAGTTTATCATTGTTGATTTCCCAGCGGGCTTAGCTAAAGAAAGGGCATTGTTAAGAGAATATCAGAATCGCTGCACGTGATACTTTTGGATATCAACGATGTCTACAAACTATCACGTGCATCAAAATTTAAGGTTTTTAATTAAAAAAACCTCGTCTTTTAGCTTGAACTGGCTCGGAAATCAATTTTAATGAAGCTCTACTTTATCTTAGTGTGTAAAATTGTCCATTTCTTGGCTCCCTTACCTCGAAACCTTTTCAGAATTTAAATCATTTCAACGGCTATTCTTTTCTTTTTGCCTTGCAGACCACTTGAAAAGTATGGTTGCTGGAATCACTTGCTCCAGCCTATTTATCTTTTTTGTATTAGTCACTTGCTTCATAAAGATTGCCAGCGTCCATCGTTCCACTGGCTTAGTGGCAGCCACGTCCCAGATTGAGCTTAATCCAACAGAGACTTCAACAGTAGAGACTCCTTTGTATCATGATGTGGATGTACCTCTAAGTGAATAACGCAAGTAATAGCGTAATTATTTTTTTCTCAAGACAGCTGGATATGTACGCTTAGAGCACATGATCACTTGTTTAAGGGTTTTGCTTCACGAGGCTGCTATTACTGACTGAGCTTTCACCGATCGCCAGAGAATGTATTTTTAAAGTTCAGTCAAAAAAGGAGACTTCAACTGATCACTTCATGTAATAGAATTCCTCGAACGCCAGCAGCTCAGTGCTACATGCAAGAAACTATTTCCCAGAAACTAGTTAATATACAACGAGACTTACAAGATGAAAAAAACTCGGTTCAATAAATAAATAAATAAATAAATAAATAAATAAATAAATAAATAAATAAATAAATAAATAAATAAATAAATAGATAAATAAACAAACAAACAAACAAACAAATAAATAAATAAATAAATAAATGATACTTTCTTCCTAAGCGGTGTCGTAAAACAAAACGTCATTTAAACAGGTTTCAGCCGTTCAAGAATGAGAATATTATACTCGCAGCCTTCGTTCAGGATCACGCTGGTAGCAAAATGTTTGCACGATTCGGGTTCAGTCAAGAAAAGTTCCAGTTTTTAATCAACGGCCACTCTGGGAGCTATTATCCAGACTGCTTTTCCTGGACGTAATCATGTTGAAAATGTCCAGTTTAACTTTTTAATGATAATATATATATTTAGCCAAGCCTAAAAGCGGAGCTCCAATTTTTTTCATAGCATTTATAGAAATCTGCTTATCGTATGAACGTAGTAACCTTACCACTTCCTCATCCTTTCTGCAGTTATATATACTTTTAGTGCATATGCAGCAAACTGCCCATAAACAATGACAATGTAATACAGAGGGCACAATTATTTCCACCTTAATGCTGATTTGTCGCAATCTCGTCCCCAGAGCCCCCGCGCGTGGGAACCAAGATTGCTAGTACCCAGATTCTTCGTACACACGCACGAACTTCAATTTCATAAACAAATATGGCGGACGATTTGGAGAATTTAGCTGTCTTGCTTTGTTCTAAAGATTTGGATAAAAATAGCTGTGTTTAGACGTCTTCTTGCATTAGGATGGTGCATCTAATCAGCGTGGTGGATCAAGGATGTTTTTAAGCGCTAGGAAACTTAGGAAAAGTTTTCAAATTTGGAGGCGATCGAAGTTTTCCTAGTCGCCTCATCTTATTTTTCCTGCGTGACTGTGTGAAAAATGTTCCGTTCTACAGCAGATCAGTTGGGTTGAAGGAAAATTTTTAGTGTGATAAATGTCAAAAGTAGAAGGGGTTTTCCTGTGTCGGCGAAAGGCAAAAGGTCCGACGGCTCTGTCAATCTAGGAGGTAAGGACTAACTTCAAATATTTGTCAGTTTATGTATGGATGCACACGCACCTTTGTACTAGGGGAGCAATTTTCTAAAAGAAACCTTTGATGTTTAATCAAGATAATGTTAAAATTGCAAGTTAATACGGACAATAGTAGGCCAGTGTCGTTATATGAATTCATGTGGTCGGCTATATTACATAATATGCACAATACTAAGAGATCGTTTCAAAATGCGGACCAATTAAGAAACGAGTCATTAATCATGGGGATTTTCAAAATATTTTAAATTTCATCGTTTTCTAGTCAAATTGAGTGATTTTTGTTGTTGATGTTTAGGTTCTATTTGAGGGAGATGCACATTGGAGAATGTTTGAATACAGGAATAATATTTCAAGTCAAATGACACAAATCTTAAAAGCTTTGTGTCATTTTTCTATTTTCTTTAAAATACTGCACTTGTAGCTGATTAATTCAATAAATTAGATTAAAAAGCTCATTTTAAAAATTTCTGTTTTTCCTAGGTTGATAGCCATTCTTGTACACACAGAGTTGTTTATTTTGGTTTTTGTAGAATCTCAAAACTAGGTGCTCAGTTCCAGCAGCCTTTGATATTGATTTACTAGAGAGTCAAGATGTCTTTTTGCGAGGGAATAATCCAGACAATAGGAGGATTTGTTTAAGCGAAAAAAAAAAAAAAATTAGGGGTTAGGTGCACTTTAACTTAATCTACGTGTACATGTAAGAATGCAGTATAATTTTCCCAATTTAAGAGTACAGACAATAAAAATGACATCAGATGTAACGCGCACACTTTCTCAACGAAAAAATAGCCAATTCCGCTCGTACTTTTTCCATGTTATTGTAAAAAATAAATCGACGGCACTTTTCTATGGCCTATACCGTTATAGACCATAAAATGTCCAAAACTTAGCAGTGAGACCACTCGCCTGGGGCTCGTGGTTCCACTTGAGTTTTAAACATTTTGTGACGCCATTTTATGGTCTATAAGAGTATAGACCATAGAAAACTGCCGTCGATTTGTTAATTAGAGAGTGCATATTTTGTTGACCTCGATCCTAGGTTCTCCCTCCTTTACCAAGTTGGTGATGATATCATCTGCTCCTACAAATTCTGCAGGAGGTGCCAGATTCAATTGTCCCAAGATCCTTTCATTCATGGCAATCAAGTTGGTTGTCCCATACAATCTCGACTTCAATCTGTGTACGGAGTACGTTCTTTCTATGTAATTGTTGAATGCAATAAATTTTGTAAGTCTAATAATTTATTCAACAGGAAAAAAATGTTTTTGCAGTCCCTAGCCATTTGTTACCTGGTTTTTAAAGTAAGCAAATTGTTTGACATGAAATCAAATAACACTTCCAAGGGTAATTAAATCCTCAACTGTCCCTGTCAAAATCTTTACCAAAAAAACCCATCAGGCAGTTATGGGGTCAGTTATCCCCAGCAGTTTTTTTAACAGGTTGCTACATGAGAGTTCACTCAAGGAGTAAAGTAAAGAAATAACACAACAATTAAGGGATAATGAAATTTTGTGCTGTGCAGTACTGATTATACAACTGGGAAATCAGATAATAATTATCTCTGGAGTGTAAATTTCTGTGTGGGAAGGAAACCACTTAAATTTCCCATTGCCTTAGTGAGTACATTTGGTCCATCAGTGATCAAAATCCTGGGGTAATGGGTTTGAATCCTGCCAAAGTCAAAGAGTTTTACTTTACCTTGCATGGACCACATTTCCTTACTGAGGTAATACTGAGAAGAAAATTAAAGGGCTTTCTTCACCACAAAAATTTCCCCTGCAGATTTCATTCTCTGGTTTCTCAATTTAAGTACAGGCCTTGCCTCAACCTATTAACCTTTTGTCCTTACAAGAAAAATCCCAATTGAAGAAGTCATTAGACTGCTAAACATTACACCGCTGCAGCCTCAAACATCACTCCAGCTTCTGGATAGCACCTCATCTGAGAAGTCCCATTCATTTTTACACAGCAAGATTAACCTACCATGTATCATTTAATAAGCATTCTGTAAAAATATTTCTTACTTTACTTTTCATGATCTGGTTTTTCCGAGAAAAAAAATGGAAGGTACAAGAGTGCTTAAAGAGAGTTGAGTGTGCATATAATAGTCCTCTTCTGAATTCACAAAATGATGTACAGCTAATATTTTGCTTGAAATATTGCAAATTAAAAGCATTTTATCACTTCATTCTTCAAAACAATCAGTGGTTTAAACTGTTCTTATATAAATAAAGAAGATTTTACATAAACCCAGTGGACAGAATGAAAAAAGAAAATAATATTAGTGTTTTTCCTTATGTTACTGAAAAAGATGTATACCAGACTATGTGATAAGGTTTAGAAAACTGTACCACTGGTCACTGACGTCACAAAACCCATGAAAAATAAACAGTTATTGTACGGTAATCAGAAGTAAGTAAAAGAAAACAATTAACTTGGGGTATAACATTTGTATAATAAAAATATGATAACTGAATCACTGAACAGTGAAATACCAATTGTTTTTAACCTGTAAAGGAAACAGAATTTTGTTCAAAAAATAGGAGGTAAAAATCTGACTGAAGCAAATCCAAGAGAATTAACAACTATTTGTTCAAAGAATCAGGAGTGTCGAAAAAATTGAGGGTTCAAATAACTGAGATTGCACTGTAAAAATAATACCTGTACATATTAATTTTCATAATTCATTACTCACTACCAAATTTGAAAGTTTTCTTTTAATTAAGGACGGTGCCTACTATTGTTACTGCGCATACGTTCTGCGCATCTCGAGATACTCGGGCTTCCTATGGGTAGTGCTCACTAATACGGGGATATTTTTGCGCGGTTTAAATCTATGCGGAGAAAGCAGAACTTAGCAAGTGCTCTTGGTATCCAAAAAGAAAATTTAGGGTAACCATGCATTTTTCAGAGATAATTAAACTTCTATTTAGGAAAAACTGCCATACATTCCTTTGTATTTTGGCGCTTTTTGGAAATATTGTTGCTTAATTATCTCTGAAAAATGCGTGGTTACCCCCAATTTTCTTTTTGGATTTCAATAGCCCTTGCTAAGATCTGCTTTTCCTGCATAGTCATAAACCGCACAAAAATACTTCTGTATTAGCAGGCACCGTCCTTAAAAGAGATGGCTGATAAGAAGTTTGACCTTTTATCTCTTAAATCACAGTTAGCAACAGAAGCCACAGTCTGGTTGCATTAAACATGGCCTGAATATCAGCCATCTCCTCTCCACATTATTGGTGAGTGATGGGAAATGTATACAGGGAATGCCCCTTGTTCAGCATATTTTTGTTATGCCTCTTTATCAGTTGAATAGTTATAAGAATGATTGAGTGACAGTGCTCTGTTGCTTATAAACACAACTAGGCCCAGGCATCCAGTGGCCAATCCCTGTTGTACACACCATGCTAGAGCGATAGCCCTACATGGCCAACTAATTAAAATCTTTACTGCTGAAGAAAAATGTTACATGCCCAGTAAGTGCTTATTGTATTTGGTTCCTGCCATCATAAACATTCATAAAAAGGAAAGAAATTAAATACACAACTGGATCTATCCCTTGACAGGAAAAGTGCACAGAAACGTTCACACAAGAATGCATAATTTACAAGTTTATGAACTGCCTCAACAAAAACTTCCATTAACAAAGTGATTCTTGAGCTATACAGTGTTTTCATCACATCTGTCATGATCTGTGATGGTAAATAAAAAGCTTACATCAATTTATTTTTTGTTATGATTATTTATAAAATTCTCCCTTTCATATTTTGGAAGCCCCCCCCCCCCCCACCCAATGATGTTCTAAAATAAATATTTTTTTCCTGCCCCCCCCCCCCCCACGTCATGAGCTATCCTGCAAACCATGGTAAAATACCATGCCCAGTCCCCCCCCCCCCCCTCTATCACCCTTTTTAACTTAAAACCTCCTCTAAAATGGAAAATACAAGCATTTCTGGAGTCTTAACATTTAATGACATTTGCATTATAATTACCAGTAACTAATAAATTTCACTTTAAAAAATCCTTTACTAAAAATTAAAATGATATAAAGGCTGACATTCAATGCATAGAGAATGCAGTGGTTTTATGTCACAAACCACATTTATATAAATAGCTGTTGATTGCTTTGCCAAGGAATCATTCTAATATTCCATGCACAATAGTTACATTGTTCTAGCCCTCTACCTTCTTTTAAAAAAAAAAAAAAATGTTCAGTCATCATACAAATTAATTGTAACTGTATAATCTCTTTAACATACCAATAGATTGTCTTTAAAAATCAATTTTTCTGGAGAAGAAATACAATTGCAGCCATTTTTAAATGTGATCTATATCACAAATAATGTTGTTAAGATAATGTTGTTTGATGAAGTCAGGTTCAAAGATACCGAAATGTCCAGAATTTGGAGACTCTGATTACCCCATCAGGATACATCGAGCACATGAAGACAGTAGCCAGGGGGAATCTGAAAGAACTAATTCTGCAGTTGGAGATGCTAGCCATTATCGATAGCAGTTCTATAAAATGGAAATATAATTTTTCATGACAAATCAGACGGAGAAATTAAGAAGATAGCTGTGACTAGCTGAGTATGAAAATCCCGAAGATAAAGAATAGGGAGAAATGCATGGAGGGTTGGTCATGACAGCATTGCGCATTGAAGATGCACCTGTTCTGTCAGATTACATTTAAGGGGATTTGTAACAGAGAGGGAGGAGGCATTTTTTTTTTCAACTCTACCCAGCTAATCATAATTTCATGAAGGGATAGGAAAGTTCAGCGAAAAAAAATGTCCCAAGCTATAATTATTTTTCTTGAATTTGTGACCATAAAATAAATGATCACCATGATGTCTGAGAGTTATACATGGAATTTGTCAAAGATAGTCCTACAAGGTTAAGAAAGAGCAGCAGTGCGCTTCATGCAAAAATTGGTTGGCTGGCTCCACGATGGGCAGAAAATTATTCCACACCCTTTCCCGGATGAAGAAAAAATAAGGTACAAATTAAAGTGTCTTTGAATCTCTGGCTACTTCTTTAGACGAAACAGCATAACCAGTTGATTACTTTATGCCTAGAGGGAAATAAAAAAAACATTCAATGAAGGAAAGCTGAACAAAGTGAAGGAAATTACAGACTTTTCTTCTATAGTGTACCTTTGTGGCTTCTGATGAGCTAGTTAAAATATACCTAGACCATTTAAATCATTTCCATTTCTCCAAAGATATGCAAAATCAAGCAACCATCGAGAACTGACGAAACCGAGAACAAGGATTACAATCAAAATATTGGAGAGAGTTACTACTATTAACTACAGGGTTAAAATCTCTTTATGGTTTTGAACTTGACATTTACTTGAAATCTGATTTATCTGATCATCAAAGCAATGGAGACGACACTGTTGCTGTGGGTGAAACATGGTGCAGTGAAAGTGAGGGGATGTTTAGTGAGAGTGAGTGATGATAGCGAGAGTGAACTTGACCATCCCCGGCGAAGAAAAGGTGCAGCACTAGAAGTGGACGGAGTGCAACACGCTTTGCGTTAAATTGGTGAATTGCTTAACCCTAGATAGTATAGAAAAGTGCTTAGCCCTTAATATTATTTTTTGTTGCTTAACCGGCAGGGGTATTTTGCTGAATGCCGAATGTTACATTTTATGCTACCTATGACATTTTAGCATTAAAGGAGAAGTATCACGAAAATTTGATGTAGTTTCAAAACCGAAAAATGTTTGTCTGACAACAGAAACAAAAAAATTGGTGGCTAGGTTTGCTATAGATTATCACCCCAGTGCAAGAAAACTGTTGATAAGTGCCTCTGGCCAGGTTGCAATGGATTGAAACTTCAAAAATATTAGGCTAATGTTTTTCAAGTTCTCGTATTTTTGTTTCCAAAATGTGCTAGAACATATCATGAGTCGTTCCTGTCAAGAATTGAGTTGATTTCTCTCCTCTCATTGTTCTAGAATTATTTTGTATTAAAGTGAAGGTCTTATTTCACCATTTTTAACAAAAGAGGTCAATTAAACCCCATGGTACTTCCCCTTTAAGCAAAGAATGAAGTTATTTAGGTCTAAGCACTTCTCTTTTAACTGTCTAGGGTTAAACACTGGTTATACAGACATTTAGCTTTAAGTTGTTGTTATGGCAGCCATTCCATCAAAGGACTTCTATGAATTCAGCATTCTGCAAAATACCCCTGCCGCTTCAAAATCAAACTTTAAATTATACTCGGCTTTATGCGAATACATATACTACCTGTTATACAAGGTAGTAAGGTATCCTTTTGAACCCAAAAACCCATTTCAGTAAAAGAGGCATTCTAAGCTACATGATTATGCGAGTGGGAGTCCAAAATCAAGTATCAAAATATTACATGTATGTACACTGAAGGTAAATATTCAGGACGGGTACTTCCTCCTATAGCTTCCTATTGATATATTTTTTTTTCTGTTGTTATTATTCTTTTTCAAGGCGAACTTGTGTATATATAGCAATCAGTACAGAAATAAACTAAACAACTATCTTTAAAAAAATTTGCACAGACAAGGGAATAAATATAATAATACTCACAAATCTAAATCTTTGCCCTTATATCCTATTCTTTTAAGTATTTGTGTTTGTTCTCTGTAAAGACTGCCACAAATAAATGTTAAAATAGAAATATATGCGAGAAAAAACTTGTCAGTAGTTTTCACAGTGTATTGCAAGACGTTTGTTAGACTAACTATATTTTTACCTGAGAATCAAATTTTCTTAGATGCAGCAAAACCGGAAGAGATAAGAAAATAAACCTCCGAGGGAAATAACAAACATGGACCAAAAAATGAGCACCAGAGACTGCTCTGGCGTTAGCAGTAGCTTTTACAAAAGTAAACAAGTTGCAGTGTCAACACTTCAAGAAAAACAATATCTTGCAAAACAGCAAATTAAAGTTCTGCCAACAAAATCACATAAAATAACATACTCGCCTCTTTGGAGATCGATAACAAGTCCTTTTATTCCATTGCTGATTTTTCGTTCGTTTTACAACGTTGAGTGAGCGAAAAGTTTCACTTCAAGAGGAAAAATGCAACGTTTCGTCGAGTCGATCGGATCAGAGTGAAATGAGTTCTCTTCGGCCGCTGTTTATGTTATCCCGCCTCTAAAAGAGTCCATATGTTTCCCCCGCCGCTAGTTGCCCTGCTCTTTTTCCCGCTGTTGAAAAGCAAAATTGGAGGAGATTAGAACATATAACTCTGAGGAAAAAAAAATTAAAAAAGCCTGAAAAAATGAGCGAAAAAGACTGCTCTGAAATTAGCAGTATTAAGCTAAACTGCGTGTCAGACAGTGCAAGAAATCAATATCTTGCAAACCAGCAAAGATTTGTCAACAAAATCACATGGATATACTCGCCTCTTCTGAGAATAACCAGTCCTTTTATTTCACTGCTGATTTTTTCGTTCGTTTTACAACGCTAAGTGAGCGAAACATTCCACTTTAAGAGGAAAAATCCAACGTTTTGTCAAGCCGGATCGGAGTAAAATGAGTTCACTTCAAGTTTCGGTTGCTGTTTATGCCAACTCTCCCACCGGCCGCGAGTCGTATTTATACTCTTTCTCCCGCCGTTGGAAGGCAAAATTTGGAGTAGATTAGAAAATAAAACTCCAAGGGTAATAATGAACATGGACCGAAAAAAGTGAGCTCAAAAGAATACTGTAAAGTAAGCAGTATTTAGCAGTAAACGGCGTGTCAACACTGCAAAACAACAAGTTCTTGCAAGACAGCAAACAAGCAAAGTTTTGTCAACAAAATAACATGAATATACTCGCCTCTTCTGAGAATAATCAGTCCTTTTATTCTAATTCCTGATTTTCCATTCGTTTTACAACATCAAGTGAGCGAAACGTTTCACTTCAAGAGGAAAAATTCAACGATTCGTCGCGCTGGGTCGGAGTAAGATGGTTTCACTTCAAAGTTCTGATGATGTGTAAGTCGATTTGTTTCTCCCGCCGCTAATCGTCTTGCTGTTTCTCCCGCTGTCGGCTACATAACTTGACTTTGTATTTTGTTGTCTTCAAAATGTCTTTGTGCATTTCTTAAAAGCAACTTCCCGCCATAGTTAGAAGAGGGAGACGCTAAACAAACAATGGTCGCGGCACGATTGCAGCACAGCTTCACACAATCTGAGTTTTCCTGTGGTACTAACTAATTGTGGTTGTTTCGCCCGAACGTCGACTCGCCCGAAAGCGTTTCGCCAGAACTTGCGTCGATTCGCACGACGAAATACACCGTATTCACAAATTCCATATGGATTTCATGATTAGTTCAAAGTTTTCACTTCACGGTAAAATTTCCCGCTAACAAAAATAAATCAATTAAATAATATTTGTTACAAGTCGACATGCAGCTATTTGTCTTGAAATCATAATCAATCATCTTGTAGGTAAATCCCTAACATCTCGGAGAAACTCGGCACCTCAACGTAAGAACCTCTTTTAGTTTGTTTGAACAATTTTTACTGATTTTACATCCGCTCGTTTTATCGTGTAGGCCTTATAGTTATTTCTTCTATTGTAAGTTTTCCATTTTATTCGTTAAAGCATCGCTCTAATCGACGTGAGTCCGGGCGATATACCGTCGGGCGAAACAACCGCTGCGCTGCGTACGTCGTACGGACGGTCGCATGGACGGACACAAGTGACGTCATAACCAAACCAAATTTTCTCGCATTCACGGGTTACCAAATTCTCTTAGCTATGGGGCTCCGCTGCGCGCGCCTGCGGCGCGTGCAAGAGCTCCGCTAAAACCAATCGCCCGTCATGCTTCGCTCAAATACACTATACAGTGGAACCTGTATTTAGCGGTCGCCCTCGGGGAATGGCCAAGTGACTGCTTAATACAGGTTGCACAGAATACATGTCAAACACAATAGAAACAACATTTTATATAACATTTGATAACTCAGTGTCCAGTTTATGCACAAAAGCGCTCACAAAACCACTCACTTGGTTAAGAAACTGCAACGATAAATGGTATGACAATTGAGAACATGGTACAGGAACGGACTAATAAAACATCAACGCCAAGATCCCACAGTCAATATTGTAGGTCGTTAGAAATTTAATGCCTGGCACGCTTTTTGTTACCGTATTTTAGTGGTTTCCTTTTACGAAGTGACCGTTTAAAGCAGGTTAAGACAATAGTAAGGGAAGTCATTTTCGGGACTTTGTCAACTGACCGCTTAATAGAGAGCGACCGCTAAGTATGGTGCCGCTTAATACAGGTTGGACTGTATAGAGTGTTTTCACATGACGTCACAGCGGCCATGTTGGTGTCCCAAAACAAAGAAATAGTGGCCATGTTGGTGTCCCAAATCTTTTATTTCAGTAAACCAATATGGCAGGGAGTCACGTGCATGAAAACGCTCTATTCTTAACTGTATTCTTAAACTGACAGCTGAGCCCTACTTAAAGAATCTGAACTTGTCGCATTATTTAGCCTCGACTTTGTTTGATACTTGTGGATAAACTTGTTTTCACCACAGTGGAGAGTTTTTAGGGTGTTCAATGTAACAAACCGCGTTTGGACTGCAAGTTTTCCTGAACTCCAAAAACTGTACATAAAACTGAAAATGAGCTGACGCCAGCTCACTCATGTACATATATTTTTCTGTTTTTTCTTATCTGATTACAGGTCGCTTTTTTGGTATATGCTAAGGTAATTATTATCTTCAACCTCTCTGGATTGTGACGTTCAAATGTTTAATCCAATATACATGAATACAAAAGAATAGCATGTTAAAGGTAATGACGATGATGATGATGAAGATCATACTAAGTGGGTGCTGCAGATTTATGTTAAATATAACGAACAAACAAAACAACGGACGCAAATTTCTATTGAACAAAACCAATTGCTCCTGCAATTAAAAAAATAGTTTACAAAAATTCAAAGTTGTAAGGAATGTTGGTTTAAAGCTATTTAGTTTATCGAGAAACTCAGCAATGTGCATATGAAAAGCGTGATGTTGCTGACTATCAGTAGTGAAGACCTGTTGCAGTTATCGCTTGTACAACAGTACACCTCACATTTGTCGTCACCAGACTCCTTGCACCTCGGCTTGTTACATTCCGCCGCTGTCTGACATTTCCGTATGTATTTCTCTTCAGTGAACCTGAAAGCCTTGATATGAGTCTTTCCACAGTTGTCCAGGCCAAACTCTTTTGCACACTCTACATGTTTCAAATGTTTGTCACAATCTTCAAACGAGACATCGCTCTCGCAGAAGTAACATTTTAGCGCCTCTCCTGAAGGGAAAATAAAACCAAACAGTTTAGTCAATGTCCACTGCAGATCTCTTGGCAGTAAACAGTTGCTTTCTAAAGGGAACCTGGCGTATCGCTATGGTGGGGGGGGGGGGGGGGGGTAGCCTGAAGGGATTCATTTACTAAATTGTAGTCAAGTGACAGAGACATAATCGTAGGAAGCCATACAACTTAACTACGTGAATGTAGTAGGGGAGTGTACATGTTGACTGTAAAGATCATTAAACAGTTTCACTACATCCTGCAAAAAGATTGCCTGCAAACAGCAACCCTTATGCAAATACAGGGTCAAAAACCTTACCCTGTAACGTACTCTGTAGCTTCTCCCCCAAAAATGGGAATACAAAAAAGCATGTAGATGAAAAGGATACTTAAGGCTCAAAAATTTTCGGACGAATAAACTGACGCCCGGAAAAAAAATCATCTCCGAGATTGTTTTCGTTTGAGCAAAAACGCAGTTTGAACATCTTTTATTATAAATATTTTGGTATGCCTGCAAATTAATGCAGTTTGAACGATTTCACAACAAACAAGGCTTATAAAAACGCTCAACAGACCATGGTGACTTCAGTCAGCATTTGATTATCGTTTTCTTCAAACTCACGCATTCTTCACATTGTTCTACTGTGTTGTTTCTCAGACCGTCACGTAGTTTGTTGCACTCAAACGAAATGTCCAGACGGATCTCCGTTCAATGAATTTAGCCTTAGTTACGCTTTGATTCCTCTCGGAGTGATGCGCCCAAAATTTCAAGAAAAGAAAGGCCAAGAAATCTGGGGCTGGGAGCGATGAAAGGCAGCCGTATTCGCAGGCTACCGAGTCACGGTAATCAACAGGCATGACCCCTCAACGAAAAATCTCAAGAAGTACCCATCCCGTCCCCTTCTACCACCCCCGGGCTTTTTTTCATTGGTGGATAGCCAGCCCCCCTTTCCCCTATTCCCGATGTCTTACGGCAAAAAAATCTCTGCCGGGTTGCTATCACTAAACTTGAGCCCTCAACAAAGGATTTCAAAGAGTAACCACCCCAAAGCATGAGCCCCCTAACGGAATAGGAACAAACTATCCGAGTTAGCCCAAAGTTAGCCCAAAACTACAGCGACTTCTCTCCCTGAGAATGTCAAAGATCTGTTGAAGATAGAACCAAAAAACATGAAAGCCCATGGAAAGAACCACCGGAATGAGCTGATTATGCGCTCCAAAAGCGGTGGCCAAACCTTTCGTTTGCTATAACAACCCCGAGACAAAACCTACGGTAATTTAACCTTTCTTCTATTGATTTGTTTCCCTTTCTGGAAAGCAACAGACAGTTTGTAGACGGACTTGTAGATGGTGCCATTTAAGTTTTTAAGGGTTTACCAGCTGTCTTGAAAGTATCGCGGCTTAAATGGCGAAAACACTTTTAAAAGCAATTTGACGATCACTCAAAGAAGACGAAAGTGCGTGACAGAACTTGACGAGACTCAGTATTACTAAACTAACACGTACGGTAACAAGAGAAGCCATGAACATGGTGTAGATATATATCTTGAAAACGCGGTCCGTAAATGTAAAATTACTCCCACTTACACAAGCCATAAGACACACAGAGTAAAGCTGATACTGTATCATCGCCATCTAGGTAAACCGAACGGTGATTTATTCTGACGTTGAAATTTGCAATCAAATATTCACCAGATAAGTAACTTTTTCAAGTATCTCTACGCGGGGCGAACGTAAACACGCAAAGTCCAGTGCCTCATCATTAATCTGATTTCGAATTTTGTCGCTTTGCTTGGTCGCTTTTCTGCTACATCGAATCTCTTTCATGATGGTCAGTATTCTAAACCTGTTCTTGACAATATACAGCAAACAACTTACCCATGGAAGCGAAGAAAAAAACAGCAGCTAGGATAAACGATATCTGAAACGGAGTCATTGTCTGCTGTAAACAAAACAGACTTCTGAATTTCGTCGCAGTAATTGCTGAGACAAATATAACAACAGCAGCCCAGCAATAAGTTAATATGTTATAAATTTGAATGAAATCCCCTGTTGTTCTTTTGACTAAGCTACCACCTCCGATTCACCAAACCAGTAAAATCGAATTTATACTGAACTAAATCAATAATTTGTTGGTATAAGAGTAAATTTGCATAAATTCCGTAGTCGGTGAGCAGATGTTCAGTTTTGTATAGACAGATGGTGAACGCCACAATGTGCAAACAAGGATTATTGAACTATAGAACTTTAAATGAAATATAAATAAAAGACTATTAACTCAGCCTGTTAACGCTGTAACTGAATGCGATTTAGAGTATATTTTGTAGTAGCCCTAAATCAACCTAAGACTTTAAAATAATAATAATAATAATAATACAATAATAATAATAATGATAATAATAATAATAATAATAATAATAATAATAATAATAATAATAATAAATTTAATACTTATAAAGCGCAAAATTCATTATATGTATATGATCTAATGCGCTTTACAATAAGTTAAAAAATATCTAAAAGAAACTCCAGGGAATTTGCAGTTGTTGTGCTGCGTCGGTGGGGGAGTGCCGGGAAATACGAATATTCGCTCTGAAAAGTCAGCTCTCGAATCTCTTTACGGTGGCCAAATATACCTCATCAACTCAGTTGATAAAACTAAACATTCAACTTAATAGTGACCGGAGAATCCTGAAAACTGGATAAATTAATCAGACAATCAATCAATCAATCAATCAATCAATCAATCAATCAATCAATCAATCAACCAATCAATCGATCAATCGATCGATCGATCTATTAATCATCAGGGCAACTATTCGCGGCGTGTTACTCAAATTGTTATGTTTCAGACAAAACAACCAAAAAATCACAGAAAAAAGAGGGGGGTATAAGACAGACAACAAAAATAACTAACAAAGAGAAATAAAAAACTGAACCTGAACTGAACTGAGCAAAAGTTTTAAAGGGGACTATGTCAACATTTAATATAAGTACATAGTTATACGCTTGTGACCCTCACTGAATACAAACTAGAAATCTAAAGTTAAAAATTTCTGTTAAAAACACAAAACTCGGCTACAAGGATTGGCAAAAATACAATAACTAATATATAGAGGACAGTTCTTAATTGGCTATGTTGTTGTATTGTTTTATACATTTGTTGTCTATAAAAGCAATCCGACATCGCTAAAAGTAACCAATTAAACTTGAATAAATAAGAATAAAAAAATCGGTTGCTTTAATTAAACGAATTGTCATTTTAAAAGTGACGCGCGTTGTAATTGACAAAACCAAAACCGATATGACAAATATCGTGAATAATTCATTGGTGTTCATTGGTGGCTCGCCAGTGGAGGTGGAGGCACTTTTGCCGGAACAGCGTCCATAGCGCTAAGTAACTGAAAGCTGGCGAGTATCGAGGATCTTCAGGATCTGCTCTGATTTTTAATAGGGAACAAAGGGGTGACAAGAAACCAGAGTCCAGTGAAACAATAGGGTCCACAGGAATTCTAGTCGATCGCACAAGACACTGTTAATTCCTAAACATCTTTACTTTGTATAATAAAGGTTGCCAAAATAAACCCGTCTGGATTTTAACCGTTTCCTGCTTCCATATCCCTCGATGTTGTATCGTTTGTATGGCTCCGTGTGTGGTTTCTGCTATAAACGCTGGTTGACCGCGGGCTCAACAAAAACTTTTATAAAATACCTATGGGTTATTCTTCCTTTTTTAGAGTTGTTTTGGGAGCCCTCTCCGCGCCTACCTTTTCTGAAAGTCACTGTGTTTCGAACACGTTTCACCACGGGGTTCACAGGAGTTATATTTGATCGTAAAAGAAACTATTTTCTTCGAACGCCGTACCGGCCTTGCTTTCGCACGTCGCCATCTTGATCATTTTCTTAACACATACCGCGAATTCGAATCAAAGCACTGTGGGCTTGGAAGGTTACGAGGCACTGTAAGCCGCCTACATCAACAAGTTTACTATGAGTTTAATTCTCGTGCTTATTTGCTAACCTTCTTTAGATTAACTCCTGTAGTGGTATTTCATGAACTGAAACTGTTATTCTATTGTACCACCTAAACCGATCAATAAAAATTCACAATGTTCGACCTTTCTGTACTAATAATTTTATCGTATTTAAAATAATTTTATAACTTCATAAAGACTTAATCAAAAGGTTGTCATTGAGTATAAAGGTTTTTGGCCTCGCCGGGAAGCGAGCATGTTCGTTTGTTCACCTGTATCCTTTAAAGCAAAACTCAGGGGTACCCAACAACAGTTTTCTCTCAGATCCTTTGAAACGCTATTTTAGGCTATCTGGAGTGCCTTTAAAGCTCTGTAGGTTCATTTTAGGCTGCGCTATAATATTTTTATCTGTTTGGTCATTCTAGGGGAACTTCAGTCTTTTCGAAATTACTAGGGCATTTTTGTCCATTTCCCGAAAACCTTAGGTCTTATTTCCTTTCGGAAAATCTTAGCTGACCTTTTTTCGGTACCCGAATCGACATTTTTATCAATCCGAAAACAGTAGGCCTTAAGAACGGTTTGCTGTAAGGACCGACTAAGCGTATACAAAATAGAAAAAAACCGATTTCCCCAAACTTTGCCAGAATAAAGGGCTTGGTGAACTACCTCTAAAAATATAAGTTTCATTTTGTTTAGAGCTTTATTTATTTTGGGGGAATTTTTTTAAGATTTTACCCATGGAGGGGGGCTAAAATCACGCCGAAATAGGCACTTTTGTAGAAGCTCCCTTTTATACAAGGAGCCTTTTCTAGAAAAGATTAACCCAACAGAAGGAACAATTTTATTTTCTTAGATGACTAGCGGCGTTAAAGTTAAATAAAACGTAAACATGAATTTTTGACCAATTTTTTAAGTTGCGCCTTTTTACCGGTGATTATAACAACCTAATTTTGGCTAAATTCAAGGACAAAAAAAGCATTTTGGTACATCGCTTTGCCCCACGAAACTACACTCCGGGAAAACATAATCATTTCAACTAAACATTGATCGAATAAAAAATTGGGGTAAATTAAACAGCGAGTTCTCAGAGCGTTTTCAAAACATGTCACTTCAGCAATTAAGAGCGACCTTTGACCTTTTATATCGAGGGGAAACATAAACGAGAGCTCATAAACCTTGACTTTCCTTCGCCGAAAGACGCTTATTTTTACTCTGCTGGCACATTTTGAGTAAAGGAAAACTAAAAATTTGAATTTGAAGTTATGTACTAGCTATGAAAGATAATTTGAAAAGTAAAATTACCAATTCAATTCGACTTTGCGTCGGCGGTTCCGATTTGTTTACTACGAAATTGCGATTTTAAAGCCTGTTTTCAATACAAATACGGCATCAACTACAAGGTAAACCTCATTCTACTGAAAGATTAATAAATCCTTCTTACCTTAGAGATCTTTTCCTGCCTAAAAAACACGGTCTGTGTTCATTGCAAAAGAGTATTGACCGACCTCAAGCCAAAGAACAAGTTAACGAAACCACAGGAATGCCAGGAGTACGTTTCGTACTGAGATGTGTACTTACATATTTCGGTATTACTATGACATGTCAATTCAAAACGCCTTTTTTTCTTTCCGGACACTAAGATGTAATATCTTAATTACTTAAAGATCACGTAAATTGAAAAGAGCGCCGTGTCCCGAAAGCTAACTTCTTTTGTTCATTGCACGTTGTACTTGCTGAGTGTACAGTGGAGTTTATCGTCGGTGGCTACGACCACCGGAGTCAGTGGTGCTTATATATGGCTGTGTGTGAATATGGGTAGATTGTAGGGGGAACATGTGGTTCAAGTGTGAACAATTTAGCCAATGTGAAAAGCTTAATCCTTGCCAAGTGTACCAAATCCACGCAAGGGCATCTGCGTTATTGCAACACTCGAGACGCTACGTAAGAAGCAAAGTTGTTATCGGCACGGGCAGGTATGTTTTAGTGGTGTGTACTGTGTATATGAATGCCCAAAATAAATTAATTTAAAAATATTTACTCTCAAAACAAAGAGAGTTTTTTTTCTTTTCTTTTCCTTCTTTTTTAACGTTGAAAGTTACAATTAACCTCTAACTCAGCTAACGTGGTTAAATTTGTATATGATTTGCCTTTTTTATATCAAGAATCGTCACGGATCAGTCTAAGGAGTAATTTTTAAACCAAAACCCTTCCGGCTGTAGCGAACTTAACAGAGGTAAAAGGCCGCAAACGTGAGTAAACATTGCGATGTTTTCGATACGTTTACGAAACGCTTAAAATAATTTAATTTAATTAAAACTTGTTTAAAAGTCACGAAACAACTAAGCTACCGCAAACGTAAAGGCAAAAAGCTTTCTTGTTGCTTTATAAATATACAAAGCGAAAAGTTTCCCTGATCATCAATACTTAAGTCCGTGAAGAAGGATTTTTTGCCTAAAACCACAAAAGATGTACGGACGAGCATGATAGCCTTGTTTGTTTCACAAGAAGAGAACGTGACTTATTAGATTTGCGGGCCTTCCAGCAACTGTATGTATGTGACAAGAGAAATTGAATTTATTAATTCATTCAGGTCGGGGGCGGAGGGGGGGGGGGGGGGGGACAACAAATGTGGGCGGTGGTGAATAAAACATTAATGCATTCTATTTTCTATATGTTAAAATTTCCAAGGTAAAAAGCAAGGTAAAGTACCTGTAGTAATTGACTGTTTTACCTTCAAAGGCATTTTTGAGAAAAGCGAAAGTCACCTTGAGCTCACTATTTGACCGAGACATCGGGACACATTTGGTATCTGATGGGGTTCAAATAAGAGGATCTGTGCCGCTCCCATTGGATGGGCATGGCATGGGACGTCAGTGTCAGGGGAATGGGAATATCATCTATACATGCTAACGGCTTTTTTGGGGCGTCTACAGACGGATTTCACCCAAGGCGCAAAGCAGAGTCCCTTTCCGCATAATTTTTCGCGTCATTTAGCGCGCGCACGAGCGCGCGCACGCAGAACATTACGGGATTTCCTTAAGGTTAAGCTCGGCAGGAAAATAAATGGTCCTTTTCTTCTAAACGAGCACGGTGAACCCCATTTTTTAAAGCATCAATTTAAATGTCATACGTTTGACCATTATATATCGCGATTTAAAGAAAAGTTTAATAGTCTACTTTGAGATATTTTTATTTGAATGCTTTAAAAAGCACGTATTTAGGTAGTGCTGCTTACGTGCACACGCAGCAAAATCTTTAATTTCTTTCATAATCTTAATTCCAGTTCAATGAATATAGTTTGTTGTGTAAGATTAGAGTAAATTTTTTTGAACTGCTTCGATATTTTAATGCAAGAAACTAATTTTTCTAGAAATGATAGTTCCCTTTCCTGATTACTAGCGTTCCTAATATAAACCTTGTGGGCCATCTATTTACTATAATAGCCATCCAGGTTGCACAAAAACGAGCACGGTGACCCCCATTTTTTATTACATTTTTGTAATGCTCATAACATAGTCATGATCAGGACCAAGTCTTAGACAATTTTTAATACTCCTTCTTTTTCAGCGGAATCACCTTAAGAGATCTTGTAAAGGGGTGTGGTACCTCATATTACTACTCACCCGAGACAGTCGCCGTATCCCTATCTATAGTTTTGCTTGAAGTTTATTGTTTTATTATAATTATTACTTGTTTGTGATGCAAGGAATTTATTTCTATTTCTGTATCTTTTTTCACTTAAGACTTCGTTGGATTGACAGCAAGTGGTAAGATCACAAGAAAGAAAAAATGGGTACAGCCACAATGTGGAATTAGCCTATATCATTCCCATTTTTATCGCAGTTTCCTAAATGTCACAGAGATCTGACAAGTCGCAACGTTTGTCATATAAAGGTAGTTCATTGTTAATGGACAGTACACTGCAAAACGAATCACTGTTAAATAAATAAAAAGAGCTGTGCGGTCCCGGTATTGTACAATTTTATACAGTGGGATTCCTGTGGCTTTATTTGGTTAATCGTTTAGCGATCGGGCGGCTTAATAATTTTGCAATGAATGCAGGCTATGTCTTTTTTTAGTCAAGAAAAGATCTCTAAGGTAAGAAGGATTTATTAATCATTCAGTAGAATGAGGTTTACCTTGTAGTGGATGCCGTATTTGTGTTGTAAACAGACTTTAAAATCGCAAATTCGTGGTAAACAAATCGGAACCGCCTACGCAAAGTCGAATTGAATTGCTAATTTTGCTTTTCAAATTATCTTTCATAGCTAGTACATAACTTCAAATTCAAATTTTTAGTTTTCCTTTACTCAAAATGTGCCAGCAGAGTAAAAATAAGCGTCTTTCGGCGAAGGAAAGTCAAGGTTTATGAGCTCTCGTTTATATTTCCCCTCGATATAAAAGGTCAAAGGTCGCTCTTAATTGCTGAAGTGACATGTTTTGAAAACGCTCTGAGAACTCGCTGTTTAATTTACCCCAATTTTTTATTCGATCAATGTTTAGTTGAAATGATTATGTTTTCCCGGAGTGTAGTTTCGTGGGGCAAAGCGATGTACCAAAATGCGTTTTTTGTCCTTGAATTTAGCCAAAATTAGGTTGTTATAATCACCGGTAAAAAGGCGCAACTTAAAAAATTGGTCAAAAATTCATGTTTACGTTTTATTTAACTTTAACGCCGCTAGTCATCCAAGAAAATAAAATTGTTCCTTCTGTTGGGTTAATCTTTTCTAGAAAAGGCTCCTTGTATAAAAGGGAGCTTCTACAAAAGTGCCTACTTCGGCGTGATTTTAGCCCGCCTCCATGGGTAAAATTTAAAAAAAATTCCCCCAAAATAAATAAAGCTCTAAACAAAACGAAACTTATATTTTTAGAAGTAGTTCACTAAGCCCTTTATTCTGGCAAAGTTTGGGGAAATCGTTTTTTTTCTATTTTGTATACGCTTAGTCGGTCCTTACAGCAAACCGTTCTTAAATTTTCCATATCTCGAAAGTTCGAGGTGAAAATTCCCCTCAGAAAATTGTAGGCGATTAAGGACCTTCCGAACAGATAATTTACCGAAACGATCCGTTGGGTGCCCCTGAAAACTCTACGGCTATATTTTGCAAACTGGTTACCAAATGCGAAATAATTCAGTTTGACATTTCATCGGGTCGGTAATGGACCATTGGCCAGAACGAAAATCGTTTGTATGTGAAGCGTACGGTCGGTATTTTTCTGATCGCCTCAGATTACGAACGTGCGTGAGAATCCAAGCTTTCAGAGATTCGCTTCTTCCTTTGTCAACTTCAAAAGAACTAAAAACGACTGTAAAAAGTTGAAAGGCGCGAAGGTTGCGAGATGTATCGTGTACATCCTATCCCTGAATGTATTGTCGACAGGTTTCATACTTGATTACTCACTTAGAACTAAATGGAAACACGCTGTGTGGCACAATTGACATCAGTCAATGCCTTTGTTACGTTTTCTGCGCCTTGAAACATGAGAAGTCGTTTCTAAAGTTGCATTTTAAACTCATTTGTTTTGTCCTCGACTCATCGCTGATAAACCCATTTCACCGACTCGATTAGACCAGAACGGATACTAACTGTCGTAAACCTACTTGTAAGTCTACATCTTCATAACTTTTGAGCGAAGTATTTACATTCGATGCGATGATAACAAATTTCCGTTTAAACGTTTGTTTAGAGATTACTCCAACCTGGATCACATACATGAATCTTGCTCTAACCGTTCCTGTTTTATTGGTGATTCTTGATATTGGTAAGTTGGTTTTGTTTGCACCCTTTCGTGGATTCAATTAACTTCATTGTGATCTTCCTAGTTATCCATTACGGGAGATAACACGAGCCCTTATCAGCGAACCTCCGTATTAATCGAAATGTAACCGGTATTCATTTAGTGAAAACATAGTAAACAGAATTGAACAGAAAATTTAAGTTGAGAAAATTAATCTGTCCTGAACAAGATTGGCTTCTGAAGTGAGATTGTTACTGCTAATTTTGTTTTTAGTCTTTATCGCGATTATTAAACATTTATTGAAATAATTCATTCTTTCTTTCCGTCTTCTTGAATTGCTTACTTAATACCCCCACCGTTTTTAAATTATGCACATAAGTTCATGTTGTTGAATGGTTATCATCGTTTCGTAACGCAAAATTGGGCATCGGTGGCGACTATTGAAAATATGGTAAAATACAGTAGTTGCGTGACTTGAATAACGTAAAATCTTGGTATTTTCAGGTCACGCACTAAAATGTTATTCATGTAGTAGTGATGTATCTTGGGAAGATTGCGACAAGAAAGGCTACAATGGAACTTGTGCATCAGGACTTGATAACTGTGCCAAGCTTTATGCCCGAGGGAACGGAGAGGTTTTTGCTCGGGGATGTGATACTTCCTATGAATGCTCCAATCAAATGACGTGCAAAGGATTAACGCTAAATGAATGCAGTCTTTATTGTTGCAAAGAAGATTTTTGTAATGGAAGTGTTACGGAGATAAGTAGTGCTCTTGTCTTAGTAAGTTCTCTAATAGCAAGTGTCTCCGCCAATTGTTAAACAAGCTGTAAAGTTAGAACAAGAATTGCTTGCACAGGATGGCATTGCTGTTTACGGTTTGCAAAGTATGGCTACTTTTCAGATCATGTTGATCATTACTTATAGTAGAAAAAGGATTGGACTAGCACTGTTTCTTAGAAACGATAACACATATACACTTTGATGATTTCTGGACCTTAGGAGATTTAAAATCGAAATGAAGACTTCTTTATGGTGGTTACTTTCAGCAAAGTTAATTGAAGGACTGGTTATGAAACCTTGCCATGACAACAATGGTGCTACAAATTATGTTGGAAGAGCCGCAACCGTGAACAATCCTTTGTTTTAATGTTCAGTAAAGTTGAATATCTTAACAAAAACGTTTCTATTGATCAGTTGCTCCAACACATTTCAAAATCTATTTTGGTCTGTGCACGGTCAAGGCCAAAAATGCTAACAAAAACATATGACAAAGAATTGTCAGGCTTCATAACCATTACCTTTTATTTACTATGCTTTCAGATCTACGTTTTTCCCAAAGTGTTTTTATAGCACGTGTACTTACAGCAAAAAAAATAATATTAAAAATTCCTTTCGCGGCACTCAACTCAAAACCGCTCTACAGATTGAACTGAATAACTCGTACTTTTCCGTAGCCTCGAAATAAAATGTTTTCGCGTTTGTAACTGTTCTTTATCTTTTTCTCGCTTGTATTGTTGTATCCGATCTTATTTTTTGTTAAAATTATTTGTAATGACAGAAACCCTCATTCGAGGTGGAATGCTATTTAACTAACGAAAAACAGCAAAAAAGACACAAAAAGTGGAAAGTATCCTCCCTGAAACGTGCGGGCACATCATGCCCGTTGCTTATTTTCCAGATGACTCGACTTCATACGTAAATAATTGTTCGTTTTCACGTCAAGACAAACAAATCCTTGTCTACAGTGGCCCATTCAAAAGCTCTCCTAAGATGAGGACATGCGATAAAAATAAGTATGATGGCGGTAAAACTATTTAAGCTTAAAAAAATCGGTCCTTACAGTTTTATTCTTACAGTTAGTCATCAAAGTCAAAGTCATCAAATACAGAAAAGTTGAAGTGGTCGAGCCCTCCCCAGACAATAATTTGAGGAAATCAAACAATCATGCAAAATAGAGGGCCTGTCCGGGAGTCGAACCCGGGACCTCTCGCACCCGAAGCGAGAATCATGCCACTAGACCAACAGGCCAAATACGGAATGCTTTTGCAGAAAACGGATGTTAACATCCTCGTCCTCTAATTGTCGGACGGCAGACTTGTTCTGCTGCGTCGTTTTTCTTCAGAGTTACTTCCCTGTTCTTCCTTCTCTTCTTTCTGGTTTTTCGTCAGATACTTGAAAGTTTGCCAAAACAAACCAAACAATCGTAATATCACAAGTTGTAATGTATTTTGGCCCTCATATTGACGTGTGCAGTGCTACAGAAAAAATATCGACAAACACTCGAGAAGAAACATGAACAATTGCTGTGTATGAAAATATAAAACTACTACTTATTTTGATCTCATAAACAGCTGAAAACATCAGTGCTGTCCTTAAAAATCACCGCAGACTGGTTCTGAATCACGGTTATTAGTACTGTCGGAACTATGGTTGTTTAGTAAAAGAAAGTAACAAGGGTGCCTTATTTTCTATTGTTTGTTCAGTTCAGTAACAGATTCTTTCAAAATAGCACTTTCTGCGATGATCCCACCAACCTCATAGGCCGCCGAAAATACGAACATTTTAGTTTTCCAAGTTTCTAACGGTCGGCATGTTACCAGTTCCTCCTGCTGTCCATAAAAGGACGTGATAGAACAGGTGTTAAATTACCAGCAAAATTATTAATAGCCTTTTTCGATAACGTTAGTTTATGTCTGGCCTGTTGGTCTAGTGGCATGATTCTCGCTTTGGGTGCGAGAGGTCCCGGGTTCGACTCCCGGACAGGCCCTCTGTTTTGCATGATTGTTTGATTTTGTCATATTATTGTCTGGGGAGGGCTCGACCACCCAAACTTTGCAGTGTCTGTTCATGTAAGAATAAAACTCATAGGACCGAATTTTATGATTAATTTTTTTTACCGCCAACATAAATATCGGCTTTATCCTGTGTCCCCATCTAAGAAGAACTTTAAAATGGGCCACTGTAGACTAAGATTCATTTGTCTTGATGTGAAAAAGAAGAATTTGCGTATGAAGTCGAGTCATCTGTAAAGGAATTAACGATTCCGGTACCTCCTGCATGCTAAGCGGGCGCTCTACCACTTCAGCTAATCCCCCGAAAGACATAATCTTAGGTTTTCAAGAAATGATGTATAAGAAAGGTTATAAATACGTAGCTGGGAAGTATTTTGGCGATCACCAGCATTATATTGATCTTTTTCTTGTCTTACAATTAACTGCCTCGTTTAAAATTTTGGTCCGGTTACTGGCCTGCAGGCCTTTTTTTTTTTGGGGGGGGGGGGGGGAGTTTTATTATAAGTAAATACTTACTTTCTTATACTTCTTATAGGTGGATTGCATTGCCGCCATGTTGATGGACAAAACAAAAGAAAATTTACTTACATTGTTTGCATAAAAATGGAGTTAACTCCCAGAGGAGAAAAATCTTATTGTTCCCAACCACTAACATGGCCGCCATGACGTCACATCTAATCCTCTAATTTCGATCATATACGTTTTTAAAACGTATGGCTTGTAAAAGCGATCCGGGTTTCTTGATACGTTTCTGAACAGAAATTGAACGAGGTTTGTTTTCACATTAGATTATTATTAAGAGCCGTTGTCAGTAACTTTCGAGAATCCGGCGACAGAAGCGAAAATTCGAATTTTTTTTTTATTTGCCCCAAAAGACACTTTTGGTGAACTATTTTCAAAAATAATATTCAAAAGTTCCGGCGAATTTTTTTTTCGGCAAAAATTAGGAAAGTTCGAAATCGGCCTCAACGTGCCCGATGGCCCGATTGAAATTATGCAAATTAGTACATTTTCAAAACTCTGGTTCAAGACAAGGCAACGTTTTCTCGAGTTGACACTTTCACAATCGTTTTTACATCCCTTTTGCTTGCTTCCAAACTATATTTTATCTCGACCTGAACATTCTTTCATTTGAAGTTAGCAACGTAAAGAATACAATGTTTGCTATTTCTTAGATAGAGTGATTTTAGCCATATTTCAGATGACCATATCATCGGGGGTATACGAATATACTGGTAAAGAAATAACTTTTTTGAAGGGGTTATTTTTCTTATTTATCATGTTAAAATATTTAGTTTGGCCCGTGAAAAGCGAGCGCGCTAGGTCGAGATGTGTGGAATGCACTTTGACACAATTCGCCATTTTAGCACTTCATGTTCCTCCTGTTACTTTGCACGTGATACAGTTCACGGGAGCTTTTAGAAAAAAGCCAAGGTCTCTGGTTTCATTTCATGCTTTAATACACGTAAATAACTAGCTTTAAACTTGAGAGCTCCCCATATTAGCATTAAGTCATCAAATAATTCGTTTCAGGTGAAATTTTCGAGTTTATATTGAGCCGTTCAAGTGAGATGAAAGAGCCGTTCACAGGGAAACAACTTGAAATCAGTGAAATTAATACCCTGTCTCTCATATCATGCTACACTTCCAAACTACCGTTATTTTTAAGCTAGAAGGTGTAAATGCTCCCTTTTTACGTGACCTAAAACAGAATTTGCCTTAAATATTACGAATAAAGTCCACTGCAATAAAAAACTGAAAAAATCGCGCACCAACGTAAATGTAAACATCAGCCGTTTGTCAACTCGCCACATGGGTGAAACGCGTCCGTTGTTTTACCTCTGTATACATTTATGACCAGAAAGTAGAAACAAAAATTTTTCTCTATGCCCATCTGTATAAAAACACTCGCCAACCAAGCTTTTGTTTTTCTGTGTGTTTGTCGAAAATACTGAAGAATAGGGCAACATTGTTACTGACTACTTGACTCATTCAATCACAACCGGATAACACTACTGAATACTAGATATAAAAAAATGCTCTTAATTCTCTCCAATCGTTACTCACATTATATCCGGCGATATCACATCCCAGAGGCAAGGCTGAAAGTTGTCTCAAATTCCGCATATTAGAAATTTAAAGTTTTGAACAACGCGAACAACTTCCATTGCGTGACAACTGAAATGTGATACGCAAGCGCGCGAAAAGCACAGGAATAAGCTATGTCAACATTTGCGCTTGTGATGACAGTGCGAAAATAATTTTTGAAATTGCAAGAAGAAATTGAGACAAGTCAAGGTCTACAAGGTATATTTGATTGCCGGATTGAAACGAAAATCATGTATCCCCCGGGGGGGGGGGGGGGGGATTTTACCGAATTCTCATCAACAACAACAACAACAACAACAACAACAACCTTTATTTTCCTTAGAATAAAGCCGAAATTAACTAAAATGAAAAGTAAACAAATCAAGAGCTTTCGAGGTCTCGATGCAGTATTTCAATACTATCCTCAAAGTTTTTCTTTCGCCATGGAACCTCTCCGTGCGGATCGATCAAGCTCAGAAAATGCGCAATATTTGCAATGTGTTACGCTTAATTAATGCAAAAAGGGCGTTCGCTCGCACCTATACAGGCACAAAAGATCCGGCCTATGAAGAAATTCAGGACGAAATAGTGTTTTTGCTAGAAAGGGCAGGTAAAGTGTTTTCATTTGAGTGAAAATAAGAGCATGAAAGAACATTTTATTTCCTTTTCTGATTTTCCCCTATTTTTTTAGAATCGTTGTTCATCATGATCAATGTATGCACTGTGGCTTAACCTAATCCAAATGGAACTCGTAATTAAGTTATATCTTCAACCAATTCCATATAAAGACCACTATAAATTGAATAATCACTAGACTCTGGTACACAGGTTGAAAAGATACTCTCACTGGCCTTTTCAAAGGCTGTTTGTGTGGTGGATACTCTGGAGCACGCTAGGAGGATTTAACAAAGACAACGTCAGACTTGAACAGTGACGGCCCGTAAGAGATAACACCGTCTTTTAGACCGAACACGAACATCTGAGAAATACCAGTCGTGCCCCTTGTCCTTTGACACTAGTGCGCGCGCTAGAAAATAAATTAAGGTTAAACTCTTACCTTAAAATTCGATCAGCTCTACCGTCAGCAATAATGCAGAATAATGTTGTGTATTTCCAGTTAACATTTTATCACCATCATTGACTCATCTCAAACTGACATTAAAGCTACGTTAAATATTTGACTGAAATAGGCCTTATCACGGTTTTCGACGCCATTTTGAAGAGTAGGCAAACAGGCTTGAAATAACAGTGTTAGTATGGAAATTCGATGTCAAATAATTTTCATAAAATGATAAAACATTGTTGCTGAAAAATTCATGAATTGGAAACTTTTGGCTTTAGGAAAAGGATTTTAAGAAAAAAAATTGGAGGGATGTAACTTTTGAACTTTCCATACATTTTCCTGTATTTTTTTTCCTGCGAACTATTTATAGTACTACAGTTCACGGCTGGTTCGCTTTACAGACAAATGTGTGGAAAGTTCAAAACACGACTGCACGCTTTCTGGCACAGTTACATCCCTCCAATTTTTTTTCTTAAAATCCTTTTCCTAATGCCAAAAGTTTCCAATTCATGAATTTTTCAGCAGCAGTGTTTTATGAAAATTATTTGACATCGAATTTCCATACAAACATTGTTATTTCAAGTCTGTTTGCCTACTCGTCAAAATGGCGTCGAAAACCGTGATAAGGCCTATTGTATTTTAACAAGTTAACCTGAAAAGAATTCTTTTTTTTTTTTCGTTCCATTCATGGTAAACGTCCTTATTGCATTGATTAACCGTATAACACATTGCAAACCTTGCGCACCTTTTGAGCTTGATCTACAACTTTTGAGCATTGATCCATGGCGAAAGACAAACTTCACTCTCCTAAGTGTATTAGCTTTTTGTTTGAGGATAGTATTGATATACCGCATTGAGGTTTCAAAAGGTCTTAATTTGTTGACTTGATTTGTAAATTAATTTCGGTTTTACTTTTCCTGTAATGTTATTGATGAGAATCCGACACAGACAATACAGAGTGAATCTCGGAGGAGGAAAACTACATGATTATCGTTTCAGTCCATTAAATATACCTTGCAAACCATGACTTGTCTCAATTTCATCTTGCAATTTCAAATTATTTTCGCGCTGTCATCCAAGCGCAAATATTGACAAAGCTTATTCCTGTTCTTTTCGCGCGCTTGCGTATCACATTTCACTTGTCACGCAATGAAAGTTATTCGCGTTCCTGCGTTGTTCAAAACTTTAAATTTCTAATATGCGGAATTTGAGACAACTTTCAGCCTTGCCTCGGGGATGTGACATCGCCGTATATAATGTGAGTAACGAGAAGTAAGAGCATTTCTTTATATCTAGTATTCAGTCGTGTTTAATATCCGGTTGTAATTGAATGAGTCAAGTAGTCAGTAACCGACAATGTTGCCCTATTCTTCAGTATTTTCGACAAACACACAGAAAAACAAAAGTTTGGTTGGCGAGTGTTTTTATACAGATGGGCATAGAGAAGAATTTTTGTTTCTACTTTCTGGTCATAAATGTATACAGAGGTAAAACAACGGACGCGTTTCATCCATGTGGCGAGTTGAGAAACGGCTGATGTTTACATTTACGTCGGTGCGCGATTTTTTCAGTTTTTTATTGCAGTGGACTTTATTCGTAATATTTAAGGCAAATTCTGTTTTAGGTCACGTAAAAAGGGAGCATTTACACCTTCTAGCTTAAAAATAACGGTAGTTTGGAAGTGTAGCATGATATGAGAGACAGGGTATTAATTTCACAGATTTCAAGTTGTTTCCCTGTGAACGGCTCTTTCATCTCACTTGAACGGCTCAATATAAACTCGAAAATTTCACCTGAAACGAATTATTTGATGACTTAATGCTAATATGGGGAGCTCTCAAGTTTAAAGCTAGTTATTTACGTGTATTGAAGCATGAAATGAAACCAGAGACCTTGGCTTTTATCTAAAAGCTTCCGTGAACTGTATTGACACGTGCAAAGTTACAGGAGGAACATGAAGTGCTGAAATGGCGAATTGTGTCAAAGTGCATTCCACACATCTCGACCTAGCGCGCTCGCTTTTCACGGGCCAAACTAAATATTTTAACATGATAAATAAGAAAAATAACCCCTTCAAAAAAGTTATTTCTTTACCAGTATATTCGTATACCCCCGATGATATGGTCATCTGAAATATGGCTAAAATCACTCTATCTAAGAAATAGCAAACATTGTATTCTTTACGTTGCTAACTTCAAATGAAAGAATGTTCAGGTCGAGATAAAATATAGTTTGGAAGCAAGCAAAAGGGATGTAAAAACGATTGTGAAAGTGTCAACTCGAGAAAACGTTGCCTTGTCTTGAACCAGAGTTTTGAAAATGTACTAATTTGCATAATTTCAATCAGGCCATCGGGCACGTTGAGGCCGATTTCGAACTTTCCTAATTTTTGCCGAAAAAAAAATTCGCTGGAACTTTTGAATGTTATTTTTGAAAAAAGTTCACCAAAAGGGTCTTTTGGGGCAAATAAAAAAAAATTCGAATTTTCGCTTCTGTCGCCGGATTCTCGAAAGTTACTGACAACGGCTCTTAAAGCGCTTAAAATACCAACGGTATCTAGCATCGTAAATGTATCAATGTCTTTTTGCATTGTCGTACAAGATTCGAAGAAACCGTGGAGTCCAAACTGAATTCTAATGGTCTTACTTGCCCTCGATCCTCCTCGAAGAACAATATCACAGTCTGTAGTCCTTAAGGTGGGGCTCTACCTGAATTTGAGTGAAATTTGAAGAGGTTTTAAGGATGGATAGAAGAAAGAAAATGATTTTTGGAACACTAACAGACAGTCGATAACCACGCAAGAGCACCTCAGGTTGCTAGTGGACTAACTTGGTATCCGTCTATTAATTATTAACTACAAATTCTAATTTTAAAACTTCACTAAATCTTCAACATTTCTTATTTCTTTTAATTTTACCAATCCTTCAAGAAAAATTATTTCCTTCCAAATATACCTAAAAATCACCCAAAAATTCATAAAACACCCCAAATCATTGATTTGTGTTATGAATGGAGGGTTTTTGTATTGCTTGAAATGCAAACAAGATATTTCCATTTGACCGATTTTAAGCGGCGTGAAAACGGCTTTCAGGTGAACCCCCACCTTAAAATTCCCTTTAACTAGAGGCACTCGCGTGCATTCTTTTAGCGTCTTTCTTTTGCACTTTCGTCTTTTAAATGGTGTTTTCATCGTGAGAATCGAAAAATAGCTTTTTAAAGTTTTCAGTATGACTCTAGCCCTAGCGCCTTTTAAAGCAAGAAACAAAAACTGTTCTTTCGCGGACCCCTAAAACCCTCAAAGTATATCCACACCAAGTGAGGGTGGGGAGGGTGAGGTAACTCTGATTGGTCTATCCTTCCTTAAGACAATCGTCAAAAGGACTCGTAAAAACTTTTCTAGTGGAGCTAGGGGATAAACGCACTGCAAAAATTCTTACCTTCTAATGCAAAGCAGAAAATAAACGATCAAGTTCATACTATCATTGCGATGCGCTGATTCACTCCCCTAAATGAAAGCTTTTATTTCCCTGCATGAAAATTTTAAAATAGAGGGCCTGTCCGGGAGTTGAACCCGGGACCTCTCGCACCCAAAGCGAGAATCATGCCACTAGACCAACAGGCCAGCCATGAAATAACGTTATCATCAAATAGGAAACCGAAAGAAAGATCAATAACACAAACTTCTTTAAGAAAAAGTGTGTACTATCCCCAGTTTTATTTGAAAAATTGTGTTATAAATAGACGTGAAAACTGCAAAGGACCGCGAACGATAATGCTGTCAGTTGACGTAGGATCTACAAGAGACCTAATCAGCCAAAAATAAACTGTAACACAAACTGCAAGGCTGATACTACGTGAAAGAGTTGACTTTGCGAGACAACAACCCGACAGAAACCGACAAAACAGGGCTGCAACCGTGGACAGCTGTTTCGTTCTTAATGGAACTCGTCAGCACGGTGTAGCAGTTCTATATGAGACCAGCGACAGAGCCAGCTCAAATAAAATGCAACAAAACCCATGTCCTATCAAGTTTCGTACTTTGAACCTGCCCGCTCCCCGAATCACGCGTTGCCACACCACGTGCCTCAGGGAGAAAGCAGACAAAGCATCGAATTCCTGTCTCGCAAAGTCAACTGAATGTAGATGGCCAAAACCATCTTAACATTGAAACGCATGGACAAAACCATGCTTAAAAGGCACAGCATATCGGATCTGTAAAGACCTACGGCCCCAAAAAATAAAGTAGACGTGAAAACTGCAAAGGACCGCGAACGATAATGCTGTCAGTTGACGTAGGATCTACAAGAGACCTAATCAGCCAAAAATAAACTGTAACACAAACTGCAAGGCTGATACTACGTGAAAGAGTTGACTTTGCGAGACAACAACCCGACAGAAACCGACAAAACAGGGCTGCAACCGTGGACAGCTGTTTCGTTCTTATTGGAACTCGTCAGCACGGTGTAGCAGTTCTATATGAGACCAGCGACAGAGCCAGCTCAAATAAAATGCAACAAAACCCATGTCCTATCAAGTTTCGTACTTTGAACCTGCCCGCTCCCCGAATCACGCGTTGCCACACCACGTGCCTCAGGGAGAAAGCAGACAAAGCATCGAATTCCTGTCTCGCAAAGTCAACTGAATGTAGATGGCCAAAACCATCTTAACATTGAAACGCATGGATAAAACCATGCTTAAAAGGCACAGCATATCGGATCTGTAAAGACCTACGGCCCCAAAAAATAAAGTAGACGTGAAAACTGCAAAGGACCGCGAACGATAATGCTGTCAGTTGACGTAGGATCTACAAGAGACCTAATCAGCCAAAAATAAACTGTAACACAAACTGCAAGGCTGATACTACGTGAAAGAGTTGACTTTGCGAGACAACAACCCGACAGAAACCGACAAAACAGGGCTGCAACCGTGGACAGCTGTTTCGTTCTTATTGGAACTCGTCAGCACGGTGTAGCAGTTCTATATGAGACCAGCGACAGAGCCAGCTCAAATAAAATGCAACAAAACCCATGTCCTATCAAGTTTCGTACTTTGAACCTGCCCGCTCCCCGAATCACGCGTTGCCACACCACGTGCCTCAGGGAGAAAGCAGACAAAGCATCGAATTCCTGTCTCGCAAAGTCAACTGAATGTAGATGGCCAAAACCATCTTAACATTGAAACGCATGGACAAAACCATGCTTAAAAGGCACAGCATATCGGATCTGTAAAGACCTACGGCCCCAAAAAATAAAGTAGACGTGAAAACTGCAAAGGACCGCGAACGATAATGCTGTCAGTTGACGTAGGATCTACAAGAGACCTAATCAGCCAAAAATAAACTGTAACACAAACTGCAAGGCTGATACTACGTGAAAGAGTTGTTATAAATAGACTTTTGCGGTATTTACAATTATAAGTGCAACTGTAACCGGCCCATTGTAAGTTTCTTTTTCTCTTTACTTTGTCAGTAGTAGCATTTAATTTAATATTGTAACTATTATGGCAGTATTAGTAGTAACTATTTTAAAAGTGCAACTGTAACTCATTGTAAGTCTCTTTTTCTCAGTTACCTTTCTCAGTCATTACATTGATAATTTTGCTGGTAATGTAACATCTGTTTTATTACGTCCTCTTATGGTTTCTGACGACCTTCCTTAATTGATTATACTGTTTACTTTTTTAAGGACAGTATGCTAACATCCCAACCGTTAGCAAGTTGGAAAACTGAAATGTTCGTATTTTAACCAATGGAGAGTATTGAACTAGGCTACAACGGCGGCCTATGATGAGAGTGGGATCATCGCAGAAAGTGCTATTTTGAAAAAATCTAGTTACTGAACTGAACAACAACAGACAAAAAAAAGCCACCCTTGTTATTTTCTTTTACTAAACAACCATAGTTCTAACAGTACTTACCACCGTGATTCAGAACCAGTTTGCGGTGATTTTCAAAGTCAGCACTGATGTTTTTAACTGTTTAGGAGATCAAAATAAGTAGTTGTTTCATATTTTTGAAGTATTGCAGAATCCGTTTATGTTTCTTTTTATATTTGTCCAGGTTTTTTTTATCATTGCACTCGTCAATATAAGGGCCGAAACACATTGGAATGAAAGCGCGATATAACGACTTTTGGTTTCTTTTGGCAGCCAACCTTCATGTATCTGAGGCTATGTTCACGCTGACGGGACCGGTCCCAAATGGATCCGATCGTATCCTGGAACGGACCATTTCTGTTCACATGGCACCGTTCCGCTTATCGACGTCAGGCCACACGGGACCGGTCTGTTATGGTTCGGTACTGAATCGAAGTAAGAAAAGCAGCTGTTTCTACCAGTTAAGCACGCGCAGAATATAGCTGAAGCTTTCAAAATTGCGCCGAAGAAGGCTAAATCGATACAGGAAGGAGATAAAGCCTTCAGCTGGACGGACGATGAATTATCCTTCCTCTTAAAAGTTAATTATAGATTACAAAGCCTACCAGGCTTCAAACGGAAAAGATTGGGAAACTGTGAAATATGAAGACGTTATTGAAAGGTTTTTCGAAAGATATCCTTCCGAGATTTCCGATGGATAATTGTATTAACACTGAGCCATTTGGAGGACGATCAGCTGCCTTAAGGCCGTTAAACCAAGAAGTATGCCGATCGAAACAACGACTATTTACCTCCTCATGTTCTTCTTGACCGAAGGACGATAAATTCAACTTGTACCCAAGCTTAATTGCGAACCGGTCCAGGTCAGGTGTTTACTTCAGAGCGGAAAAACGTTCTGCGCAATTTTTCTGCGCATATCCGTTCGCGGGCGCAAGTGAACTGAAAACGCTGCTGTTCGATTCTGGACTCGATTCTGTTGTCGTTGTTGAGCTCTGGCTTTTCTGTAAAAAATACATTTTATGATCTACGTTTTGACCAATTTCATCGAAAATGCTATAAAATCAGACCGGGCATTTTACCAACACCGTGTAAGTACAAGAACGAAAACTGGACTTGCGGTACAGGTTCCGGTACATGACTATAAACACAGCAAAAGGACACTTCTGGTAACTATGCTACCCGAGATTCATCTCTATTTAATTCTTTATGTTCCTCATTACAAGACAATTCATATTTGGCCTCAGCACAACTGAAATTGAAATAAAATGCTATTTAAAAAATTGCAGCTGGTCAACCTCTGCTCACTGGATGCATTTTTTTTTTCGTTTCGAAAATAACTGAATTGCGCGACGAGTGAAGGTTGGCAAGAGTAAGACCACGGAAAGCTTTGTGAAACAAATTCAAAATCCCCGCTAAGCACAGTGACAAAAGGAATTATTTGGGAAGTTTCCGTAACTAAAGATATTTTTCCTGCCTTCAGTTGACCTGTGCCGATAAATATTGTTACACATCAGTTGTATAATTGACCTGAGCCTACTAGATAGATGCACAAACACCGTGTCAAAAACAAACTTTTTTATTGTGTTCATCGTGATCAACTTTTAGCCAATTATACTGGACCGCAAGTAGCGAAAGCTAATCGAGGCGGGCAGTGAAAAACAAAAAGAAATATGTAATATATTGAAGAGACATAAACTAAACTAAAGGAAATAAAGCAGTACAATATACTAAGAGATCGAAAGTAACGCACCGCATGAAATTGCTCCCTCGACACCGATAATTAGATCCTTGCGAAAAAAATTAAAAATTCCCTCTGGCAAACAATTATATACTTTGGCAAACTCAGTAATTAACGATTAACTATTTTTCTACCCAGGGTTGAGCTCTCGACCTTAAATATTCAGGGGTTTGCTTATGTAGTCGCTTTTTGTAAAAAGGTCCATGACAATAACAGACCCGTAGAGGCGATTCGTTTACACGCCGCGGGAACAATGGAGGTTTGAAAATCTTTCTCAAATTCTAAGAAGCCCTAAGAAAATCGAACCACAGCAAGGTTACATCTGCCGCTATCTTCTTGTGTGAGATAATTATCGCTACTTACCGAGATATCTGCGGTAGAATAGTAAATTGTTGAAAATAAGAAAATTAAAATTGCCGCCATTTTTGAAACTTTTGGTGCCCAGCGCTCACGCAGAGTTCGCGCATGCTTTTTGCGTTTTTCCGCTCTGAAGGTGTTTGCACGGTGACAGATCCACTTGGGACCGAAACGGTTCCAACACTGGACTTGCTTTTTTAGAGGTCCAGTTATCGGACCTGATCGGGAACGCATTGACGGTACGGTGAGCAGGTTCCGTGTGAACAAAGGCCTATCCGTCACGATGTTTAGATCGGAACCATTTCGAACCGGTCCCGTGTGAACATAGCCTGAAGAACCGAACCATGCATTTTCCAATATGCTGTAAAATTTTAATCTGGTTCTGATTAAAAAAATTGTCGTGCTTCACTGCAACCGTCCTCAACGAAAGAACTGAGGAAGATCAGAAAAACGACCCAGCAGAGCAGATTTATCGCCATGGATGCGCCTAATTATTACACCTTAAGGCAGAAAACACGAAAGTATTATCTTTTCTGGAACATTCAGGTCTGTAGGACAAAGAGAGTGGAGGACTTTTTTACATTGAAATATTTTAGGCGATTCAATTGTTATTATCATTGTTATAACTGTAAATTACTATACGTTAGATGATAGTTGCCTCAAGATTGTAAATTGTACTCGATAATTCAGTTCTTTTACTGCAAGAGGATGTTCAGATCCGTTTTTCTGCAAAAAATAATTCATACTTGGCCTGTTGGTCTAGTGGCATGATTCTCGCTTCGGGTGCGAGAGGTCCCGGGTTCGACTCCCGGACAGGCCCTACTATTTTGCATGATTGTTGTATAAGAGATTCTTCCCTTTTGATCAAAATGTGGTGCAACCGCTCTGCTTAATGGTGTTTATCTTGATCGTGAGGGGAAATGAATGGAAGTTTCCTTACTGGTCATTCCGAGCCGTAAAGATTAGTTTTCGATATGTATTGTGTATGCTAGCTCTATGGTATTTGTTTAGGTTTATCGGCTCGGATTAACTGCAAGATTTCTGGTAGCGCTAAATAAATGTCATCTGTGAAGATTTCTTTACCCGTTTTTTATGCTTACGCTATTTATCAACAGTAAGATTGCAGGATGTTGAGGATTGCAGGATATGAGAGTGTAATATATCCACGCCATTTCATTGCAAAGCTGACCATTGTTGTCTGTCGCTTTCGAGAGCTATGGGTTGAATCTTTCCTGTGAATTCGGGCAAACCGAATCCACTTCTGCCGTAAAGTTTCGTCCCTCTGGAAGTAATGTGTACTTATTCCCGGTATGCCAGTTTTGCTCGTACAGTTTGCCATATTGGAATTACCAGCCGCATAACAAGTCGGCGAGGTCGAAGAAATCCCATCGCCGCCATGACACTCATACGATCCTTTTGGCCGCGCGCAACATGGAGACAGATTCCGGCGCTAAATTCGAACTTTTCAGGGATAATAATTGCGGATTGAGAACGTTTTCTTCGGTAAAACCCACATATTCAGACCGAGATATTCATAAGTAAGCTATCACATTTTGACATTTTTTTTTTTTTTTTTGCTTCATAGGCACTAAAGGTCAGTTTTTCTGAAATGTTAATCCGTGCTTGGCCTGTTGGTCTCTCGCTTAGGGTGCGAGAGGTCCCGGGTTTAACTCCCGGACAGGCCCGAACAGCACATAACTATGATTTAATTATTTTACGTTCTAATTCGCTTCGCTCAAACGAACGTAAATCATTTTACCCTTAAATTCCCGTAATACAAACAAATCACACAAGAAATATGGTAGGATGCGCAAGCGGATCTAAAACAGTTTATTACAAGATAAATAGCTACTAATACATAATAGGCTGAAGAAAATTACAAAACTGTTTTTTACTAATACAAGACAACTTGCAGGAAAATCACAAGACTGTTTTTTTTTTTTTTTTTTTTTTTTACAATTCTTAATAAAAGCATGCATTAAATAATATGCGTTCGATAATACATTACAAACCTAAACACTTAGTTACTTGTAATCTGCTTTCAAGGCTCTCTTCTACATACATATCCTTGGCCGAATCAGATTTCCATCTACCATGCATTTTAAGAAGCCTTTCTGGAATTGAGTCAACTATCACGTACCGCGGAAGTAATGCCACTGGGTCTTAAACTATGAAGACCATAATCATTAGGGTTGTAACCCAGCTGACTTAAGGTATTCCTTAAGATATCTCTACAAGTAGTATAAGAAATCTTACCACTTCTAAGGGTATAGATAGAACTACTACGGCGAAAAACAGGCGGTCTAAATAAAGGGAAAGAACTACATAAGTCAATACCAGATAAATCTAAATACCTTTGTAAAACGCTAACAGGACAGTGCTTAGACCTGGATGCGCTAATGAAGACGTAATTCCCTTCCCTATAAACATCAGTCTTACTACGAGGTACAAAAATTCTAATATAATTACTGTGAAATTCAATATGCTTAGGAGCGATACTGCTTAATTCGTCATAACGAAAAAATCCTGCAAAAGCTAAAGAGCATAACGCGGCGATACGAAGATTCTTTAAATTAGCGTCTTTCTTATTATGGATATCTAAAATACTCCTTATGATATCTGTGGTAATAGGCTTCTTTTTCACAACGGGCTGTGATTTCTGGCGTTTAGCAGACTCCACAATATTCCTGCAAAAGTCACTATCCAAAGGATTACGGTCCAAACTAGGGACAAAGGAATGAAGCCATTTAAGGGCGGCATGGGCTAAAATTACTGAGGAACTAGAGGTGCAAGACTGCTGAACTTCAAATAAATAAAGAGAAACAACACTAAGAGGAAAAGGTAGCTGCAAGTTGAAATGCTTACTTTTACACCACTCAAAAAACTTCCTAATTACGCGAACGTAGGCTTTAGAAGTTGTATCCGCCCTGGACTTCAACATAACTTCTAAAACCTGATAAACGTTGCCTGAGGAAAATTGTTGAAAACCTTTCCAGGACTTACTTGACAAGATTACCTGGAAAGACAAGAATAAAACATATACACTAAAAGAGCAAAAGGAACATCCGCTCATAACCGAACAAAAGGAAAAGAAATAACGATCATGGGGCCGGTGCCACATAAAACGATAAACTATAATTATTTGAGCCAGTGCCCGATAAAACAAAATTCATTGACTAGGCCAGTGCCACATAAAACAACAATACGTTGTTTAAGACAGTGCCATGAGAAATGATAAACCATTAATCAAGCCAGTGCCACATAAATAAACAATATATTGTTTTGGCCAGTGCCACCACAAGGATATAATGATTAGGCTAATAGACACACCATCAAACAGATTACTCAGTAAATTTCAATCTCAAGGCAATAATATTTCCTGCGAAAAGATCAGACCCTAAGAGCGAATTAGGGTTCCTACCGCGGGTTAGAACCTCCTTCCCAATATGAATACTGTGGGCCACAAGATAACTACTATACTTAAGTGTAATTAAAGGCCAGAAATGAGCCGAAGGCCAAAGAGGTACAACAAGCGTACCAACGGCCTGCTGAGATTTCAAATAATGCAATACGCGTGGGACGATACCAACTGGAGGAACTACTAGGCAATTTTCCCCTCGAAGAGACTGAAAGAAAAAATCAACACCCGAAGTATTGGGGTTCCAAAACCTCGAAAAGAATTTGGGGAGCTTATGATTATAATAATTAGCAAAACAATCAACGCTATGGGGCCCCCACCGGGCATCAAGAAAAAGAAAAATTCTTCAGTAATTTGCCAATCATCAGTGTCGATTAAACGACTAATATAATCGGCTTGCTGATTCAAGGTGCGAGGAATCCATTGTACTTCCAAATGAATCCCCGATTGAATACAAATATCAAAAATCCTTCGGGCCATCTTATGCAAATCCAATTTCATGCCGCCCACTTCAACAATCTTAGCAGCTGCTTGGCTTTCAGTAAACCACTTAACGTGTGAACCCTCAAGCACTGGAGCAAATGATTGTAATGAAAACCCAATAACAGACAACTCCCTCCACGTAGAACTTTGAACGGTCTCGCTCTCCGACCACATTTTGTGGCACACAAAATCATTGTTAAAGTCAATAAATGCTCCATCCCGGTAGCACTAGCATCTGAATATACAAAATAACTAGGATCTTTACTTACAAAATAACCATATTAACCTTCCAAAAATACAGTTCTTCCTTGCAATAATCGTCAAGACGGAATACAGAATCCCAGTTGTCTCTGCACAAGGTAGACAAGACACAATGTCTGGTCATTATCCTACCAATGTTACCAACCACAGGCCAGGTAGAAATAATTTGACCCGTAAAGGAGGCCAACTCTCTCGCAGACACTTTCAGATCGGCTTCAATAATATGATTAATTGTATTGATGATCTTAATAATTCTTCTTTCAACAATTTTTAAAGTACCCAGTGCAGAATTCCAGGTAATACCTACTTTTCTAAAGGCTTCAAAACCTTGGTGAAAACGTAAGGGGCTGAGGAGAGACCGAACGGGAGCACAGTGAAAACATAAAATAGTTCGTTAACGGAATCAGGTGCCCGCCATGAAAACCCCAGGGAAATTTGGTGTTCCTGTACAATCTCGATATGATGATAGCCGCTTTTTAAATCAATAGAAAACATGTACGCGTCTTTCGCAAAATAAGCCATAGCAATTTTTCAGTCCTCATACTTAACACTTTGCTTAATTAATGACTTATTGACATGGCGCAAATCAAGAATTAACCTCTTCTTGCCGCATGGCTGTATAGAAACTGACAAGGGGTTTACAACTAAAGGCTGTTCTTTAACCATACGCACCCGACCAGAGTTAACAAGCTCAAGAACGGCTTGATCCACAAAAGCAGCATGAAGTCGAGCCGACTTATTATTTCTAAGCTTTACAGGCAATGGAAAACTGATGAATGGCAGCCTGTAGCCGTTTTCAATAATTGACAGAATAAAATCTGGAGCACCTATAGATCTCCAGAAACCTAAATTATTCTTCAAATTACCCTTGACACCTAAAGAACGCCCGCTTTCAAGTTCGTAATTCTGTGTAATTTGATCTACCTGCGCCAAATCATCCTCATTGCTTCGGTTGAGTTGATTGGCCTGCGGTCGGCTTGTTGTAGGAGATTCCAGGGCAAGCATTGTAGCTAGAGGACTGGTAGCTTCCCGACCAGAACACGGATCTACAGTCCTTGGCCCAGTGTCCGAATTTGCCGCATTTGAAACAACGGAAGAAGTCCCCAGAAGCATCTCTACGGCCTAAAAATAAAAGCAATGACGAAACCAGTAGTAAACGGAGGGGGGGGGGGGGGGGAGGGGGGGCGCAAACCAGGAGGATGAATAAACTGTATGGAACCGCGAGCGTGAATGGTACTCAGGAGACAGCGGAGAATATAAATACTAATACTTGGCCAATCAGAACATGCATGTAAATCAGAATGCACAATAGTGGGTGCGGCAGGTGTGAAACGAAAACAACTGCAACTAATTACTTGGAATACCAGCGGAAAATACATTTCTCTCTTGCGGTAGGTTTGCCAGCTTTTCAGTGCGTTTATCCCCTACCTCCACTCGAAAGGTTTTTATGTGCCACACGACTGTCGTAATTGTCCTCGCGAAAGATAAAACAGTCACAATCCAGCTACTGCGCATGTATTTTTAAGCTTTTTGGGGTCCTCGAAATAAGAGTTTTTCTTGCTCGCTTCAAAACGTTATTTTGTACAAAATTGCGGCCGGTTACAGTCACATTGAAAACTTTAAGACGGTATTTTTCGATTTTCCCTGTGAAAACACGCCATTTAAAAGACAAATATGGAAAAGAAAAATTTAAAATAAAAGGCACGTAATCGTCTCGTAAGGGAAATTTGGAGGACTTAAAACAGTCATTGGAATTGAAACGCGTATTCAGGACTACACGGTTTCTGTGAATCTTGGAATTATACAGTAATGCAAATAACGTTTATGATACTAGATAACGTCGTTATAAATCGTTTAATTGATCGAACGTTTGCTCAAAATCAATTAAGATAGAATCCCTAATTAGGAACATAGTGTACTAAAAATAGTGTTCGGTTTTGGTAAGTTCTCGGGTCTTTAGAGAAACGGGCCCCCGTCCTTTTTATTAAAGGTCTTGTTTTTCCTTTGAGTCCATTTTATATGAAGAACAGATGAGGACGTCGCCGGTACTGAGAGAACTGTCCACGACAAAGAGATGCCTGTTCCACTGTAACATTTATATTATAAATCGAGGTATGTCAATATTATTGTCTGAATTTATAGTCAAATGATGAATGATGAATTTGTGATTGAATACTGGGTACATTTAACAGGAGATCTATGTGATTACACTGATGAGCGGGGAATGTTTGGGAGAATATATAGATGGGTAAACTTGTGAGGGAGTATATGGGTGAATTCATGGGTTCGGATGAATCTGCGGGGTAATTTGTAAGTAGACTGAATGAATGGGGCGAGATCATCATGGGTGTTTTTGGGAGATAAATTCGTGGGACATGAATGGATACATGCTGAATGCGATGGTCACACCACACAAAGCCAGTGCGTGGTATCACCAGTAACTCTAGCATGCGCATAGCCATATCACCCAGACAGTGCCAGTCATGGACAGCTACTTCGGCCTTGTTAAACAAGGCATAGCCTTCAAGGCGCCTCTACGACCCGAAAGCCGTGTTATAGGTACCGTTTACTACCGAGGCGGCTGTAAAGGCACTCCCATAAGCACCAGCCTCACACTATCCTTGTGATAGCTGTTGGTTGGAGCTGCAATGCGTGTGGACATGTGGGTCTATGACTGTCACTTCCTGGGTGAGCTACTGGCCATATCGTGGAGGTGTGTAGTATCCACCGCCATATCTACATTTGATATTGTATTTTGTAATTCTCACGCTTCTACTACATTTGAACTGTATTAGGGTCATAATTTACTTCCCACTGTCATATCTACACTTGATTGTGAAACTACTTTAACTTGAACTCAATAAATTTATTTATTCACAAAAAAAAAAACAAAAACAAAAAAGTATGACGATTGCATTGTGCCAATGAGGTGGATTTACGGGGAGAAATCATGGAAATAAGTAAATTCATAGTTATATGGTCTCTTGTTCGATTGCCACTAATTTGCAGTATAAAGTTAGTTTATGTAACTTAAACGTTTTAGCAACTTGAAATGCATCCTGGACGCTTATCAGTTATAAAAACCCTTGTACTCGTGATCCTTAAAGAAAATGTACGTCGCCTTGCGTTAATTGCAACATTCTGCTATTATATTGTCAAGTATTTCATATTTCCAATATCGTCCATGGTCCGTTTCGTGAGCTAAAATTTACAGTTAGAGCGAGTTAACACCACCCCTTAACGCCCGTTTTTGTGGCAAAGGAACTCGAGTTAAGGTGATTGATTTGGGAGAACACCAACAGCGCTATTAATGGGGAGTTTGTAAGGGGTTAGTGGTACTGAAAAATGGTTAAAATTGATAACGAGCTTAAAATTGTACTGATCAGGAAAATGATTTCCAACAAGCGAACGCTCAGTAAAGAATATGTTGTCATTTTGCGAAATTTTTTGTCTAAATGAGAATAAAATGTGGATGGTCAGAAAATCTCACCGACTAACTTTCTTTACTAGGCGAGGGGAAGTCCTATGGCAGTAAGAAAAGAATTTCAAGGACCGAAAGAAAATCTTGTTGAGAACTACTCATCGGGCAACAGTCTGGTCGAAAAACCGTGAATGGTGTATCTCGGGGGATTAGCTCAAGTGGTATAGCGCCCGCAGTATGCGGGAGGTACCGGGATCGATACCCGGATTCTCCACGCGCGTTTTCTTTTACCTTCAAAATTTATTATAGTTCCAACTTTCCACTTTTATTTTCCTATTTGTTTGTTTATTTTTTCCCTGTTTTTCACGGATTTTTTTTAAACGAAGAATCGCATTCAGTTGGTGAGATACTGAAGAAGACGGAAAACCGTTTATTATTCTCTTAAAATAATCATTGCTAAGCAAAAACGGTTTTGTTGCTTAACCAACGTTAAAAAAAACTGCAGATAAACTTACGAGCAAATAGTAACAGAAATTGCAATTTAATTCAGTATGTGACTTCACACACACGGCGCCGTAGCTCAGTTGGTTAGAGCGCCTGTCTAGTAAACAGGAGGTCATGGGTTCAAATCCCATCGGTGCCTTGGATCTCCTTTTACCTTTACTCTTTTGTTTTTGTTGTGGGGAAATTGGTATTTTCCTTACATTTGGAATTTTCTAGTGTTTTTTGGTTAGCGACTAAAAATTACACGATGCAACGCTTAAATGTTTAAATGTCGAAGCAGCGATGAATTGAACGCTTGCTACTGTAAATATAAATTATGTGTCTGGATACGTGTCATCAACTTAAAATTCTTTCACGTTTGTTACTCTCCTTACTCCACACCAGTTTTCACACGTTTACATTGTCTCTTTTGTCGTTTAGTGAGGAAATTATAATAGAATATTTTCATTAAGGCGTCATTTGAATACAAGTACCACAATGCTTCAATTTTTTTTTATTTCTCCTGTCAAGGGTATTTACTCCCCAATGGGATTACAAAATTTGAGTCTGAACGAGAAAACAAATTGAATTGTAGTTGTAATAATGAAAATGGCCTATTAATATTTTTTTCTCTAGTTTCTACTATTTTTAAGCCTCGCGCATTGTTTTAGTAGAAAAATATTCACGATGCAATGCTAAAATGTATAAGTATTGAATACATTCATTTTGATCTTTACCACGCATGGGACGATGACAGTGAATGTTAATATGACTGAAATGCCCTATCAGGGAGTCTAACCAGGGATTAATCACGGCTACTGTAACACCTACTGGAATTTCGTATTTATGCTAAGAAAAAGGGAAAATTAACCACATCGCAGCTTCTTCAAGTCTTAAATGAAATTGGTGAGCTGCTTGATAAACGAGTGCAAGTTGATACCATCTATTTAGACTTTGCGAAAGCTATTGACAGAGTTGACCACCAGCTTCTCCTGAAAAAGCTATATCTATTTGGCATCAATGGCAGTCTCCTCTGCTGGTTCTCTGATTATTAACATTTTAGATTTCAGAGAGTAACTGTTCTCGGTAAAACATCAAACACAATCCCTGTTCCCTCTGGAGTGCCTCAAGGGTCCATCCTAGGGCCGTTAATGTTTCTAATATATGTCGACGATCTGGCCATAGCCACTGTCAATAGTTCCGTAGCTTTATTCGCGGATGACACCAAGTGCTACCGTCCCATCACGAACACTGATGATGGTCGACTACTCCAGGAAGACCTCGATCGAATCACTTTATGGTGTCATGATTGGAGGATGGATCTCAACCAGTCTGAATGTACAGTGATGTCTACAACGAGAAATGTCAATCTAGTGGAATCACCTTACTTACTTCAAAATACACCAGTCAAACGTACAGATGCTCAAAAGGATCTCGGGATATTAGTATGTAAGGACTTGAAATGGAACAGTCAAGTACTAGCGGCTGCCTCAAACGCTAATACGGTGCTGGGTTTTATTCGTAGGTCGACACTTGAGGTCAAAAATCAATCTGCTCGCAAAGCACTGTATACAGCCTTAGTGATAAGCAACCTGTCATACAGTTCACAAGTATGGGCCCCGCAGTCAGTCAAACTGATTGAAATTATCGAGAGAATACAACGACGTGCAACTAAATATATACTCTTACTACCCTACAGGACTGGTATCTCGTATAAAAACAGACTAACACTCACAGGCCTTATCCCTCTGTGCTATTGGCATGAATACTTTGATCTAGTCTACACTTATAAATCTATTGTTAATAGTTCTGACACCAATTTTAAGATATTTCAACCTACATCGTGTAACTCGAGATTTCTATCGCGTGATAGCTGATGAGGGCGCAGCCCGAATCAGCTATCACGCATAGAAATTGAGAGCGAATAATCTAATTGTTTGAGTATAAATCTACTAGTCGTGCAAAACTAAGCAAGTAAATTATCTATATCCTCGTCGCAGACACTACGAAAACGCGACGAAGTGGCCGCCATTTTGTTGAAAATCGCTACTCACTATCTATCACAGAATAGATAGCGAGTAGCGTAGCCAATCAGAGAACGGCATTCGTGATAGAACACTAGTAGATTTATACTAATACTAGATATACCTAAAGCTAAGACTGTCACGTTCCAGAACAGTTTTTACTCAAGAGCCGCAAGAGCATTTAACACACTTCCAGACTTCTTGAGGGACAATACAAAATCTATAGATGTATTTAAAACTAATTTGAGGGCATACTACCTAGATTTGACTTTAAATGTGTACGATCCCGCAGTACCTCAAACGTTCAAAAGTGTCTGCATAAAATGTCATCAAAGCAGATCATTACCGGTATTATTAGTTAAAATGTGTTGTTAATTAGTTGTCATTACTTAATTATTATGCTGTAATTTCATTTATGCAAGGAATCTCGTTATTGGAACTTATCGTTCTGTGAGTTCTCTCCTGTCAGAGGTTTTCTTCATGTTGTTTTTTCTCCTCTGGCTAAGCTTATAAATAAATAAATAAATAAATACATAAATAAATAAATAAAAAATAACGCAAATTGAATTAAATCATATGAAGGTTTTTCCGTGTGGAATACGTGCTATGAACTTGGAATTCTTTCAGTTCCATCACTCTCCTCACCAGACACCATTCGTCAAATTTTAGGCCACACCCAACGCTACGGGTAACGTTTCACTAAACAACATCGAGGACCACTGAACCGAAAGGTGAAATTTTTGTCACAAAGATTTTGTCGGTGCTCTTGATTGGGAGCGTCACAGCAGAATAATGTAGTTACTTGGTACTTTTAGTGCAGATGGGTGTAAGACACAATTTTGACGTGACACAGAATTGATTCAAACGGTTATTTCTTTTATTTAGGCAGCGAGCGAGCTTTTAGAGAGACTGCTACTTGACTGACCGGATAAATCTCCCTCTCTCGACCGGTTTTCTTCCACAATGAAGAACGGTTATATACCCGAAACGTCTGTGCTTTTTTAAACCATTACTGACATTTTTTGATATTCATTTTAATATCAATCCAATCAAATATGCATTTTCCAGTGTCACGCATTACCTACGAACTTTCCGTTAACCGGTAATTTTAACTCTCTCTCTCTCTCCACTGTACAGACCGAAATTTCAGATTCAGAACATATGAGCCTACTCGTGAACGTAAGAGTGGCATTCTTTTAGTTTCTGGAAAGTTGAGCTGCTGTCCCTTATACTGTCGATGTTTGTAGCGAACCCTAGCTCAGAAATAACTACTACGGCGATTGCGTAGGCAGGAATTAGGGCTGAATCTTTACCCTTGGTTGTTATAACAACTTCTGCCTCAGCAAACAAATATAAATAGTACACCACGCACGTTCTGAAAAACTGACATAAACTACCTGTAATATATGTCAATAACCCATTTTACAGTCAGTGTGTGCTTAGTTACCTGGTCTCTGAGTGGAAGAAAGGCTGGAATTGACTTTGTTTTGATACAAGCCTCGATATTATGTTGTTCTTATAGTAACTAATTTTCATTTACATTGTAAATTTTCATTACATTGTTTCAAACAAAGTTCACTCCAGCCCGCTTCAACTAAAAGACCAGGTCCAGGGGCGTAGCGTGGTTTTCCCGTTCAGGTACGCACAGGAGGGGGTAGTGAAACGAGCGCCGAAGGCGCGAACCTCTAGGGAGGTGTGAGGGCATGCTCCCCCAGTAAATTTTTATTTTTAGGGCCTCGGAAAAGCCATTTTCCATTTTTTCCAGGGAAAAGTTTCGTAAATAAAAGCATGAAAAAACGCTAACTATTCAGTAACTTTGTTGTTTATTTTTCAGCCTTTGGTACTGATATTTAACAATTATTCGCCGAAGGCGAAGTAAATATTGGTGAATATTCCCCGAGACGAAGTCGAGGGGAATATTCACCAATATCTACTGAGCCTGAGGCGAATAATTGTTTTAGTATAATTACTCAGGTGATTATCAGAGAAAAACAAGTACCGTCCGAAAAATCTCGATTTTGTTTGTTTTCAAATCGTCAGGCGTCAATGAACAGGGACGCGCAGTCTGCCGATCACATGCTCAATCGAAATCACATGCGCAATCGATAAACTAGACACGGCCTCGAGCAGAATGTCAGTATTCTTTAACTGCCGCTTCATTGAGACGAAGCACTGACTTCTGTGAATGAATGTTGGGTTTCTCCGACCCGTTTACCAAAATAGATGGAGATGAACCAGGCTGTTTGGTGTAAAATTCGAGCCGGGTCACAAGTGTTAGCGATAGTATTTTACTGCACAATTTCTTGTTGACATGATGGCTTCGCCGGTTAACGGACGTTTATAAATTGCCCTCCGAGATAAGCTGCTTCAGGTGGGAATTAAGTCATTTGTTGGCTTCACTAACCAAGTACACGGTTGTCGCAGATGAAAATATTTTGTTGTGAGGCAGTGACTTAAAAGATGGTGGTCGAGAGCCGCTCGAACCGACAACAAACTAGTTTTCAGATTATAAAAACTGTTTTCTTTTCTCGTCACTGAAACGTAAAACTTACAGAGACATTTATTCATCTTGTTTACTTTCATACTTTCAAATTCTGTCTTAAACTCGTTTTGTTTGTGAAATCATTCTGTTAATAAAGAAAATCTTGCTCGAATTGAACTTAATTATTTGTCTTCATTTTAAGTCAACGAGATCGACAACATGCAATTTACAAGGGTTTTTTTATTACAATTAGCAAAATTTTCATCTCTTGCCTTCGAAAAGTATCACCTCGGACTTAACTGCATCTTTAGTACCTTTCGGAATTGCATTTTCGTTCATCCTATTTACTTCTTTTTCAGAAATGTCAACAAATAGCTAAGCGGCCATTTTGAAAGTTAGTGCTCCCGCTATAATCACCTCGCGCGAGGTGATTATAGCAGGATATGACGCAATCCTCGACCAATCAGATCAACAGAATCTCTATAATCACCTAAGTAATTATACTAAAAGTGTATATTGGACTTGCATATTATAAACTGTAAATGTGGCTACAGGAAAAACGCGAGACATCTCCCTTTACGACAGGAAAAATCGGAAACAAGATTGTCAATATCCACATTCTTGTGCTCGTGTATGTGGACTATTGTCAAAGAGGACAGTCTCTCCTCACTCACAGTGCTTCGAAGGTTTTCAGTCTCTTCATGCCACAAAAACTGCGTTCGGCAGCGCAGGTTGACACAAGTGTCTCGACCATCACCGTTGTGATGACTCGGTTTTGAACTCTCATAATGAATAGTGCAATATTCACACAGTTTTCTTTTCATAAATTAGCAGCAATAATAAAAGTAAACTATTGCATGTGTATAAGTCATTTTTCGCCAAAAAATCTAGAAATAAATAAATAAATAAATAAATAAAATATATTTTTTAGAGATCTTCGAGGTACGTACGTGCGTACGTGCGTATGTGGTCACTACGCCCCTGAGGTCACTAAGCACACAATGTAACACAATGTAAAATAGAACTGAGCAACTGAAGATGGTTTTATAAGTAGAAACATGATTTGTTCGCTAGAGAGCGATAAAAAATTAATTAAATTAATTAATTAATTAATTAAATTAAAGAGCTTCATTTTTTCTTTGGGAATTATAAGTTTTGTTTTTTGTTTCAGAAAAATTAGGCTCATTATGCGTAAAATAGGATGACAGAGTTAAGTAAAAAGGTACTTTCAGGCACCGATGGGATTTGAACCCACGACCGCCTGTTTACAAGACAGGCGCTCTAACCAACTGAGCTACGGCGCCCTGTGTGAAGTGACGTTCGATGATCCACTATCAAACGAACGTCAGCGTATTTTAAAAACATTTGAAAGAATTGTCTAAGACATAGCGCCATTAAAATAGTTGATACATTGAAAATTCAGGTAACATTTATTGACAAACAGCTAAATTCGCAAAGCCATTGCATCGTAAGACTGACAGTCGAGGTATGGCGTAGTGGTCAGAGTAGCGCAGCGGTGAGAGAACCAATGTGGCCCGGGTTCGATTCCTGGACTCGGCGTCATATGTGGGTTGAGTTTGTTGTTGGTTCTCGTCCTTGTTCCGAGAGGTTTTTCTCCGGGTACTCCAGTTTTCCTCTCTCCTCAAAAACCAACATTTTCAAATTCCTTTTCGATCCGGACTGAGGGTCACAGGTTTGTCAGTCGTAACAGACTGTTTTAAAAGTGTCACCCTAGTTAAACAAAGTTTATTTATTTATTCATTCATTCATTTATTTATTCGTTTGTTTATTATTTATTTATTTATTTATTTAGTACGACGATCACGTCACCCATTTAGTGAAGCCAATCCATGCAGCATAAACTGCATAAACTGCATAAACTGCATGGATTGGCTTTATAAATGCGTGACGCAAAGATTTGTGACTGTCCTGCTTTTAAGATAACTATCAGTTTTTTCTCTCAAGGCCGTTGGAACTGAAACTCTACTAAATCGCGTCAAATTGACCTAGAAACGGCACAAGAAACAAAAGGAACTACAGAGGAGTTCAGGTGAGAATTGCTTATTTATGATGTTTCTTCAAAAATTCCGATCCCCGATGCCTTATCTCCGATCCTGATTTTTTAGGAAACCCGCCATGTTTAAACATTTGGATTTAAATTTTATAGAACGAAGACAGAATCCTGTCTATACCGAGCTCCTGCCTTTAATTTCCAAAGAAGTGAGCAGATAATTTAAAATAAGAAAACAGAAAAGAAAAAAAAAAAAAGAAAAAAAGAAAGAAAAGAGAAAAAGGTATTTGTTTCCGGCCAGGCTCGAACTGGCGACCTTCCGCGATCAACGGGGAGTAACCGCATGTTAGGCGGACGTGATAACCACTACACTACGGAAACAACTGATATCATGAGGCGATATTTGTAATATATAAATCTCAAATCAATCTTAACCTCCCTCTCAAAATTCGAAGTTCTCTTTGCCAAAGGTATTTTTTTCACTACATAAAATCTTTCCTTGATTTTCGATTTACCGAATGCAAACTTTTGTATCTGAGTAGTATAAAACTGTAATATAAATGTTCACACCGATTACTCTTGGCATCTTTACGTCTTCACCGTCTGTGCAGTCTGTACCCCTACGACAATTTTCTTCATTTGGTTTCCACAGTTGTGTTATCGCTTAAGACAGGTTTCGTTGGTGAGAGAACACGCTTCTGAGTCAGACAGCATAATTGAATTTTCGCTTTGAGATCCGACTGTCGATTCTGCCGTGACGTATCTGATGGCGTGACAGAGTGTGGGGCAGTTCACCGAAAATGCGATTTTCCTTCGCTTCAGAAGACGATGCATTCAATTGAGAAAAGGACTACAGCAAGCTGGATCAAATGCAGTTATTTAAACTCTCGAACTCACTATAATACAACACAAGCTTGTCAGGCTTGTTCTACTGTTAATTCTGCAGAGTATCGATATCGGTCTGTTCGTCCATACGACGCTCAACTGGCGTCAGAGTCGTTTTGAAAAAAGAAAAACAATATGTTAATCAATGAAAAGCATTGATTGCTCCGCTGTTCTTGACAGTAATTTACAATGGGTTATTATGGAGCGGTTGAAATATCGGTATATAATAATTTAAAAAGTTAAAATCGATCGCCAATTCAAAATATTCAGATTTATCTGGTTTGACATTTCGGGTGGTTCCTTGGTGGGAAGCTAAGTTCACGGGAATCTTTTTATAACGTCAAAAATTGAAGTTCTTATAAAAAATCGATTGTAATTACTAACGAAATGTGGCCATACTGAGGAGTTCTAGCTTTGTAGGATGTCGTTTAGCATGCAAAGCAACTTTAACGCAACAGCAATGCATTGGTTTAGCAGTATGGCTATTTAACTTTTTTTAGGCCTTAAAGGGACAGTATCACGCTATTTTTAGTAACACATCGAAAATCGGAAAGACGCTATTCGGTTGATAGCAGCCAAGATATAATGACAAAATTCCATTAAAAGACTATCAGAATGCAAAGAAACTATCCAAGGATATTTTCGCAGGCAGATGACCAAGATAGAGAGGGGTTCAAATTTGAAAACGTCTGGCAGACGTTTTCAAATTTCACTGTTGTAACGCACTAAAAATCGCTGGTTGTACTATATTTTGGTTCAACCTTTCGTCTTAGAATCACTGTTAATATTTCTTTAAATTAGCGATTGAGAAATTAATTAACACAGTGTTCAAAGTTTAAATTAAGTGAATTTTGGCCAAAAATCATGATATCTCTTATCGATCTCCCATGATACTGCCCTCACGGTTTTCGACGCCATTTTGACGAGTAGGCAAATAGGCTTGAAATAACAGTGTTTGTATGGAAATCCGATGGCAAATAATTTTCATAAAACATCGCTTCTGAAAAATTCGTGAACTAGAAACTTTTGGCACTAGGGAAAGGATTTTAAGAAAAAAAGTGAAGGGATGTAGCTGTGCCAGAAAGCGTCCAGTCGTGTTTTGAACTTTCCATACATTTGTCTGTATAGCGAACCAGCGGTGAACTGCTACTAAAAATAGTTCGCGGGAAAAAATACAGGGAAATGTATGGAAAGTTCAAAGCACGACTGGACGTGTTCTGGCACAGCTACATCCCTCCAATTTTTTTTTTCTTAAAATCCTTTTCCTAGTGTCAAAAGTTTCCAATTCATTAATTACACTGTTATTTCAAGCCTGTTTGCCTACTTGACAAAATGGTGTCGAAAACCGTGATAATTATGAGGTCGAGATTTCTATCGCGTGATAGTTGATGAGGGCCAAGCCCGGATCAACGATGTTTAACTGCAACCTGTTATTTGCAGGGGAGTGCTTCTCGTATAGTGTATATTTATAATTAGTAACCGGGATAATCGGAACTATGGTGGGAAACTTTAAGTTCCACAGAAGTAATGCTTGCATTGGGAGTGCGTATCTTTTGACATGGCTAGGCAACTGAGAGGTGTCCATGATCGCAATTATCGTGAGCAGCAGGACATAAAGTGCCTGTTTCGGTTTTATATTTACGTGAACAGAGCTTCTGACAACTGTTCGCAAATAATGTAAGTTGAGAGTTTTAATACTTAAACACTTTTCTATGAAGAGGTTTAAATTTCATTGCTGGCCTCTTACCACTTATCGTTTAACAGATTAAGCAGCACGTAACTCATTTTTTGTCCCAAAAGGTCAAAAGCTGCTCATGATGCTTCGTCCAACCTCGCATTGACATTTTTTCGTGTAGACATACCTGGCTACAGCCTAGTTTTGCATGCATCAATAATTAAGATAATGTAGTTAATTTTACATAATACTATTTTCTTTTCAGTTGGAACAAGAGGATTTTTTTTTACTGTACACTGGCGACGTTTATGTCCTTATATGATTGACTTATCATAGTCCAAGGCCCAAGTCGAGTGTTTGTCAATCTTTTGTGACATGAAATCAGTATTATCTCAACAGTGACTTATTTTTCACCAATAATAATCTAGTTGCAACCATTTATTCTCCATCAGGTGACTTTGCGGAGAACAAAAAAAAAAATGAAAACTGTCAAAATTAGGGAAATACTTCCTCTGAGCATGGCTGCATCTAAAACAAGAAACAAACGGATTTAATTTCGTTAAAGGCTGCTGTTTAACCCGTAAACCACTAAGCCCGGAATTATAGGGTTTAGGGGTGCGCAACGTGATCAGTTTTGACGATGAGCCCGGGACGTTTATGACAATCAGCCGCCGAGTGCAGCAGCCGGGAAAGAGCTTGGAATACATACATGCCTAAATATCAAAAACGAATCTAAAAGTGTTCAAGTTATTCCCAAAACGCCAAGGTTTGTTCAATCACAATTTCCGAAGAAAGTATGGCTTCCCTACCAATTGCTTCTGATGAAAATTTCTACTTTGTGTAACTTAAAAAGTTTCCCAGCAGAAAAAAGGGAAGGAGAAAGGGAAAGTTTCCGAAGGAAAGGTTTGGTGAAAAAAAAACCCATCAAATTTTGTTTTCTGCGCATACGCGAACAAAGTTTTTTTCAAACTTAACCTTCAATATATCAGCAAACGTTAGTATACGAGCTACAAACGACATTTTGGGGAGTTCGGCTGCAATTTTACGTCACAACTCTTAAAAAATGCCCATTAGGCATAAATTTGTGGCGGGGGTTTTGATAGAATTTTAGTGATTAGAGTGATAAGACAAATACGCCAAACTCAAGCGTTTTCAAGCCCGAGTAAGTAAACTTGGGATTCACTGTGACTCGAGGGACTGTACTTACACTCCGAACCGCAGCACAGACCCCGCCCTGGCAATCCAAGTAATAGCTAACCCTTAGCCCAAAACCACTAGACACCATTCTTAACTAAACTAAAACATATTAATGTAAACCTTTGTTTTTTTTTCCGGGTGTAAGGGCTGTTCCGTGTTTCTCGTATATAGATTTATAGCTGTTGCCGAGTCATTCATGTGATAGCAAAGCATCTATTCTTTTGATTTCATTTACTGTTTTCGCGCTTAAGAGAACAAGGCACTTCGCTGAAGCAAATGAGAGCAAGTGCTACACGAATAAGCTGCAAATAAATATATCCCCGTAAGCTTTTCTTTAGCTTGTCCAGCGACCAAATGACTATTTAACCTACCTGACTTCAAAGGTACAGCAAAGTATGTGGCTTGGAATCCTGACGGGAGTATTTTTCCACGAATATAGCTGTCCGACTTAAACCTTACGTACAAATCTCTGCCGCTGGAAAAGATTTCAGTGGGTGCAGCTTTGGAGGCACAGTATCGATTCAGCAGTGGACTGCCGGAGTCCAGCCCATCCCTTATTTCTAAAAAGTCAGTACAGTTTGGATCAAAGCTGAGCGGCCTTAAAAACACAAAAGTCACTTTGTGCTTCTTGGAAACATGGATTCTCCAGATACACTCCATATTGCCAGGATAATCTAAGGCGAATCGTGGGCTGCCGATAAAACCTCGGTGACTTGTGAAAGTTTTGTTCCACGGACAGTCGTCTGGGGAAAATAAGAGAAGAAATGCATTTAAGTTGGCGGTCAGGAGTTAGACACGGGTATGAAACTGATAGAGACTGATAGTGACAAATAATACTGCCTTTCATAATGATGATGACGACGACAATGGCGATGAGGAAACGATTATTCCGGCACATAAATATAATCGGTGCATAACATAAGCCCACAACTATCACTTTCTAGATTTCAGTACATTACTTTTTCAGTAAGGTAATGCCAGTTACAGCGAATAGAGACTCATAGTTCGGAAGCTCGTTTCTCAAGCAGAACCTCTTATAGCGTCCACCTCACTTTAATCTTTTCTACCGTCTGACGGCCGCAAGACAAAGAGACAGATTCGTTAGCGACAATGTCATCAAATGGCCGGCACTTCGTGTAGTACATAGTGAGAATCGTGTTTTCCTTTTACACTACTCAGTTACAGTACGTGATCTTTAAAAAGATCTATGAAATAAGATTCACTTATATGCCCATACATTCATTTCGAGAATAAAACAATTGATTTTTGAAGCATTAAGCCATCATTTAACTGAAAGAATCAACTTCAAAAGTCTTTGAGGAAAAAGTTAACTTATAACTAAAACATACGCATACCTGAAAGATCTTCGATAGCTCCATATGTCGCGCGAAATCCTTTGTTGTTTGAAACTTTGTCAGACACAAAACGCAGCCAGAGATGGCGACCACCAACGTAAATAGGTGATGGTACTATACTCCCACAAAATTTACCAAGGAGTTTTCCTTTTGAAGTTGTTCCCTCTCGTACCTCAAGAAAGTCGCAGTTACAAGCTTCGTTGCATGAATGAATGTCAAAGTCAGTGTAGTTGAACGAAAGAAGTACGTGATAACCTCGTGGTACTGATATGATCCATGAGCATTCGTTTTCAACTTCGTAGTTATTTGGAAAGTTGGGACTCATCAGGGATCCTGACATGCCTCCAAGGGTTTTGTTTGTAGGACAGGGACCTGGAGACGTTATACATATGTTAGTAGCCATCAAAGTAAGAGTGCTTAATTACCGCTTGTTTCAGATCAAATAATCATCAAGGAGGAAGACCCTTAAGCTCCACCCGACTACTAAATCTGACCAAGATGTTGTTTATGTAATTCCCCATAAACCAACTTTTTCAGTTTCAAGAATGAAAAGAATGTGCAAGTTTCTTTGCGAACAATGCCACTAAACTGACGAGCTTCCCTTTATCACCCTATAACAGGTTAACGATAAACCTAAAAATTAGAACCATCTTATATCGTATATTACTAATAAATAAACCTCATCACAGAAAGTTATTGCTCAATAGTTTTCATTTGAATGGTCATTCTTTAGGAATTCATACATAGACCTACATATCCCCAATAGTTAGAGCCACCTAGCGTCAAATAGTGACCTCATTAGAATAAGCGTGGTATATTTCAAACAAAAAACTTTACCTCACCTATGTACCTGAAATTTACGTATCTTTTCCAGCTTTTCTATTAATCTCTCAGTTTGTATGTTCACTGCGATTGGTCAAATTTCGGGGCGTATTTTCTATACCGTTCGCCTAATTTGAAAATTTTATTGCTTCCGCCGGTTTACGATTATTAGGTAGTTTTCTACATTGAAAACATTAGAAAACAAGCTAAAAGACTACACTTGCAAAAAGAGAGTAAAGTACAACGGATAAAGTCGAAAAAAGACTGTCAATTTGTAATGTTAACAGGCAACGACTAGCTTGCAACACTTTCCTAATTAAACAATGGTTGCGATCACATCTACTCCTTAACTATAGTTGGTTTTCAGTTAAGACAATGGTAAGGCCTGGTAACTGTAGCTAATTAATTTGGTAATGCGACTGCTTCTCTGTTTGTTCTAGAAATTTAGCTGATCCAAAACAAAAGAATTGAAATGGTGCATCACACAACGGCTATTATCGTGGTCGAGACAATGAAAACTATAGTTAGCTATTTTGGTTAATGTGACCGCTTCTCTGTTTACTCTAACTATAGTAAAGAAATTTACGCCTGGATGATCAAAAACAACATACGTCGTGTAACTGGATTAACTATAGGGCGTAGATGTGACTGCAACCATTGTCTCAGTGGAAAATAATAAGAAAGCAAAAAAAAAAAAAAAAAAAAAAACTCGCAAAAGACACCATTATCTTTAACCGTCTTAAATTTGACCAAATTAATATATACGCTATAACCATTTGCCAGAACAAAAACATTAGTAATAGGAAACTTTAATAAGGGAAAAAAAAACAAAACCGTCATTTGAAAATGCATGTTTACGTTATTTGAGCTCTCTCGCGATTATTCCAATTCGTTCAACTAATTGTACAAAAGGAATGGGGCCAACTATCCAGGAATTAAATTTATTGGAACTACTTTCAAGTTTAGACGGAGAATAAGAAATTCACACGTTCTCCACAAAACCTTGAATTTGGTCAGTTGGCGCTGTTGTTTTGCAGAGGACAGCAAAGAAATGTACCAGAATGAATAATAAAAATGCGGAGCGATTGCTAATTTGATTGATCAATTGATTACAATTTTCAGTCCAATTTATTCATACATGTCTCTTGGGTCTTCTCTGATGCGACAACAACACACGAGTATCAGAATTCAACAGTTTGGACGCTCTTCCCAGAAAAATAAACTATTTTATGGCACGGGCCGGTCCATAGGGCCTGGGACGGACCATCTAATTAATAGACCAAGCAAACAAGTAATCACTTACGCAGCAACTCAGCATGCATACGGTCAGCCTGTGACGAAGGATGGCCATTTAACCAACGACTATTTTAATAAAGAGATAAGTAAAGTTAATTGGAATTTAAAGTAATTTTTCCTGGATTGTGGCGTCACCTAGGGACCCTCCCGTAAACCACTTTTTTTTGGTTGGTATCCTCATTAAAGATTACCCTCACCTTCGTCGAGTCCTACAGCTTCATACACGGCAATGAAATCGAGGTAGTGATTTTGGGGAAGAAGCATGTCGACCACCATGTTATTTCCACGTGTGTAAATGACCGTATTTGATTCGGTGTACAAACAGAATCGCTCAAGGACACCAGAGGTAGAGGAATTTCCCTCAAAGACTGTGACCTGACTCTCGGAGCAACTGGCCACGTATCCACTGACGTTGTAAAACAACAGGGTAAGCTTTAGCCGATGCTTGTATGGAGCAGAGATGAACCACGTACAACGACTGACGTGACTTGACTCTACCCATCGAGGACTGGCTATCACACCGCGCCCGGCTATCATGGAGTTCCTGTTGTTTGAACGTGTGCATTCTGCAATATAAAGATGTATTTAGTAGGAGTAAATAAATATGAGAAGTTCCAAAGAGGTTTCAAAATCTTTTCTAATTTTACAGAGCAAAATGACCTTTTCTAAACTGAGATCGACCCATCTGAAAAATACATTACTTTATAAGCCATGGTAATTCCTTCAGTATCAATAGAAGTTCAAAAGAGTTTAAATTGTATTGTAATAAATATAATTACTTGGTTACAGACAATGTATATAATAAAAAAGCAGCTAAAGAAATCTATAAAATAAAATAAAGCTAAAAATGAGTTTAAAAAATCGAGAATACTTCCAGGTTTTGTGTAGAAACACGATCATATATAAAATGAATTGTTTTGATAATGTCAAATATTCCTTAAAAAGCTCCGCTCAACATTCTGTAACACATTCAGTATCTAAACGACGTTTCTACCCAGTTGTCTTGAAGTTGTACAACCCCACACACTGAGAGTAAAAGGTCTACATTTGCCGAGATAGTTAAAGAATCTCACTCAACAAGTAGGAAAGTTAGTTTTCAAATAAACTTGGATAAGGATAATACGTAGTCGAAGGTGGTGAGTGTTGTACATATGTCGGCAGGCTGACAATGGATTGACACATGACATGTTTCAAATAAAAAGAAATCGTTGGCAGTGAAACAATCGC